>NW_020664446.1:18384875-18446853 GCF_002925995.2 Terrapene triunguis
ATCCGAGCTGTAGCGCCTCCGTTCTCCTCTTACCGTAATGCTGGGAGCACGCGTGAAATTCCTATTTCCCCAGCGCGGTAGAGTAAACCCGTGAGTGTCAGAGCAACGTTGTATATGGGAGACCTGCCACTTTCTTCCGGAGTGGAAGGATGATTTTGTGATTCAGACCCTGGACTGGGGTTCGGGAGACCTGAGGTTCCAGTCTCAGGTTTGCTGTATGACCTTGCTCACTCTGTGCTTCAGTGTGATATTTCCTCTCTCCTATCCTTGCTCACTCTGTGCTTCAGTGTGATATTTCCTCTCTCCTATCCTTGGGTAGTTTAGACTGTATCAGCTTTTTCCGGTAGGGACTGTCTCCCATTCTGTGTACATACAGTGCCTAGCACCCTGGGACCTGGACTTCTTTTAGGGCCTCTCAGCTCTAGTGCTATACAAATGTTTAACAACAATAGTTATTCTAATAGGGGACACACACACACCCCTTCCAGAAAGGGCAGGAGGCCCCACTGCAAGTGACCATCCCTCCTCCAACTAGGCAGGAGGCACCATGCTACAGGAGTTGTGCTGCCAGCATGCCACAGGGAGAGCGAGTGACCCACCTGGTCCACCCAGATCTTCACAACTCCTGACCACAGTGACAACAATGCCTGCATTCCCTCCTTTGGACCGTGCAGTTCTGCTATCAGATTGGACCAGGACACCTGCAGAGAACCTTCCCCTGCCACTTCTTCACAGACAGAAGCATCAAGAGGGACTCCTAGGATCATATACCCCACAGGCCCCGCCTCTGGCCAGCCAGACCTGATCACATTCTGTCCTCTACTGAGCACGTTTTTTGCTTCCTTCCCAGAAGAGATGAAGAGCTTAGAAAATGAGCAAAATAAATTACTGGACTAAAAACGTTAGTAGCAATATAACTGCGCATGCATTGGATTTGGAATCACATCCGTGACCAGCATTAGTACTGTCAGGAGTAGAAGAATATGCCCAAAGTGCACTATTGGCACTGGAAGAGGAAGAGGCCTGAGGGGAATGAAGAGCTGTGTCCTTTTTTAAGATCCTGTTGCTGTCCCTCTGCAATTAGCTAAAGAATTCATGAATTCTCACTCCCACTTTCCTTCCTCACTCTTTTTTGGTATGCAATTGCACCTTTGCCCCCTCTGCCTAGAAATGATGGGTACAAGGCTGAGAAACTCAGCAATTCACACCCCAGTCTCCTCTCTCTAGCAAAAACAACAAGGAGTCTGGTGGCACCTTAAAGACTAACAGATTTATTTGGGCATAAGCTTTTGTGGGTAAAAACCTCACTTCTTCAGATGCATAGAGTGAAAGTTACAGATGCAGGCATTATATACTGACACATGGAGAGCAGGGAGTTACTTCGCAAGTGGAGAACCAGTGTTGACAGGGCCAATTCAGTCAGGATGGATGTAGTCCACTCCCAATAATAGATGAGGAGGTGTCAATTCCAGGAGAGGAAAAGCTGCTTCTGTAATGAGCCAGCCACTCCCAGTCCCTATTCAAGCCCAGATTAATGGTGTTAAATTTGCAAATGAATTTTAGTTCTGCTGTTTCTCATTGAAGTCTGTTTCTGAAGTTTTTTTGTTCAATGATAGTGACTTTTAAATCTGTAATAGAATGACCAGGGAGATTGAAGTGTTCACTTACTGGCTTATGTATGTTACCATTCCCGATGTCCGATTTGTGTCCATTTATTCTTTTGCGGAGGGACTGTAACTGCAGTAACACTAAGGATGTCCACTGTTAGCTTCAGCCATTCATGCCCTTATCCCACTCTCGAGGGAGGGTGCAGTTTAATCAAACCAAGTGTTTAAACAGAAATCCAAAATAAATCACAGTAACTAAAATGTGAACTTTGTAAACCTCTTTACACTGCCTAACTGGGATTCCCAGCTATGCTTCCCCTACGCGCACAAGTGACTCTGACCAGCTCTTTCCTAAGGCTGCATGAGAGAGCCTCCAGCACTTTGCTTTCTATGACTTTGGGGCTCAGCAGGCTAGAGCCTCTAATTGCAGGGAAAATCCTGCTCAGCACAGGGCTGGAGCATCTACAGTACAGCATGTTTCTAGCATAGACATATCCTAAACTAGTGGCAGAGATGGGGACAGACCCCCTCTTCCCCTATGCCCAGCCCTCTACAATACCCCATAGAGTAGCTCAATGTAAGAGCTTTAGCCACTTCTACAATAGATCAGCTATCTCCTGGGTTCTCACAACACATTTTAGGTGGCCTCACAGTGTGGCCACCAACTCTTTCTGGTGGTCGCTCTGACAGTTTTTCCTAAACTTAACTTTAGGAAAAACAAATAAATATGCACATATACGCATTGGCGCCAAAAAATTAGCAGATGATTAGCACCGACCGGCAGCCAAGCTCCCCCACAGCGCCTCCTGCCCGCTTGCAGGCAGCCCCACTGATCAACTCCTCCCCCTCCCTCCCAGCACCTCCCGGCCCGCTACAATCAGCTGTTCCACGGTGTGCTGGAAGCGCTGGGAGGGAGGGGAGGAGCAGGGATGGGCATGCTCAGGGGAGGGGGCGGGAAGCGGTGGGGAGGTGGCGGAGCAGAGGTGGGACAGGGATGAGGCCTTGGGGTAAGGGGTGGAGTGGGGACCGGGCTGGGGGCAGAGCAGGGGCAGGAAGGGGCGGGACAGGGCCTTGGAGTGGAGTGGAGTCGGGACCTGGGGCAGAGCGGGGGCTTGGGAGAAGATGTGGAGTGGGGGTGGGTCTGGGGCAGAAGGGGAATTGAGCACTCCCCAGGGTAAAGAGGAAATTGGCATCTATGCATATACATGTCCAAATCATTGTAATTTATTTATGTAAGCTTTTTTTTGCAAACTCGATAATAAAAATAACGTACAGTTGTCTCTATTCTTTACTGGACTAAACAGAACAGAAACACAAATAAGGTGCTTTGCACATTCTTGTCTTTTTTCTTGTTGTTTCTTTTGCTTTTTTGGTTGCTTTTTTTTTTAAGTCTTGCTAGCTATTAAGTCTGTGAAAAGTGATATTAACAAACATACAAATATCACTTTTCACAGCAGACTTACTCAGCCGCCCGGCAAGCCCTGGATGGGGTGGTGGGTTTGGAGGCAGAGGGGGCCAGGGCAGAGGGGCACTGGGGGAGGCAGAGGGGGCCAGGGTGATGGGGGGGGTGAACTCAGGGCTAGAGCCCACCACCACTGGCCAGGGAATGAAGCACGAAGCCCCATGGCTGGAGCCTGCCACCCGCCACCCCAGGGCTGAAGCCTGACCGCACTGCCCCCGGGAAGGTGGGGAACTCACTAGGTGCCTGCTCCTCCAGCTTGTGTGTCTCCAGAGGGGAGCAGGGCCCAACCATTGCTGGCAGTCAGGGCCGGCTTTAGGCGGATTCCCCTGAATCGGGCCCCGCACCTAAGAGGGCCCCGCGCTCTAAAGAAGAGCACCTAATTTAGGTGCCTTTTTAATTTTTACTCACTCGGCGGCGCTCCGGATCTTCGGTGGCACTTCGGTGGCGGGTCCTTCACTCGCTCCAGGTCTTCGGCAGCATTTTGGTGGCGGGTCCTTCAGTGCCGCGGAAGACCCGGTGCGCCACCGGGTGAGTCATCCCTGCTGGGGCCCCATAGAAACTGTTCGAATCGGGCCCCGCTCTTCCTAAAGCCGGCCCTGGCAGTACTACTAAACAATGAGACAGTATTGATCTGCATGTTTCACAGTGGTTTCTGCACACCCTCACCCACAGCCTTATCTGGCTTTTAAGAAGACATTCTTGTTTCAAAATTGGACCCTCTGTTGTCTAGAACTAGTATTTAAACTGCAGCACTCCAAAAATATATAGCTATAGAACTGCATCAACATGGAACTGTGAAGCTACACAGCAGGCAACTGTGAAACCTAAAACTAGAAGGATATTTTCTACTATATTTACATGAAAGCTAAATATGAATTACTTGTAACTTCATTGTTTCAAATATGTTTTTCAAAAGGTTACTGAGGACTATCCCTCACAGAGAACTAGCCATTTTTAAGTGAAAATAAACACCCAGACACCAGTTCTGAAACATAGATGTGCACGTAATGAAAAAAATTCACATGTGAATAGTTATTCAAGTATGTAAGTGACTGCATATACTGTATTTCCATAACCCCTTTACATGAAATTCATCTCCAGGCAGCTGCAGTTCATAAGAATTCAAATCCAATAATCTGTTGCCAAGCATGATGAATCTATGACCAGCAAGGCCTGCACAATTATCACTGGTTCCTCAGTAATCAGGCCATTCTACTCCAGAGGTGCCTACAAACAAAGGAAAATCCTTATTATCTGTGTCAGTGCAGGGCTTATGACTTTAGTTTCTAGTTTTAGGTTAAGATTGCTAAAATATCAAGCAAATGTTTGTAAAAAGCTTTTGTTATGAAGCTTTAAATTAAACCTTTTTAACATTGAAAACTGATTACAAAAGAGATGAGTAGGCCCTAAAGATCTCTCAGATATGGTTGTCTCATTTCTGTAAGAATGGGGATTCACAGGGAACTTTTTTCCCCATTTTTACTTTTTGAATAGTTTTAACTCCTAAAAGGAAGCCAGAATTTCCCTAAAATAGATTCTAAAAGTATGAAAACTAGATACCTGAAATCCTACCTTTGGCACAGATGGAATAGGATCTGATCTTCTATCCAGTAGAGGGCAGAGATGTACAGATACTCAAACACCCTACAACTCTTAAACAAAAATCCTGTTTTAATTTAATTTCCAGTAATTTCAAATGGAATAAAAGAAATAGAAGTCTATAAGCAAAATTGTCCCTGCAGGGAAGAGATAGCAGTGACTTTTTACATCTTGGCTTAGCAAAATAAAGTTATGTTTTTATGTTTTGGCTTGCTATTAACAAAAAGGCCAGACAGAGCAAAGCCATTCAAAGATGCAGGGCCGGTGCTACCATTAAGGCAAAGTAGGCGGTTGCCTAGGGTGCCAAGATTTGGGGGTGCCAAAAAGCGGTGCCCCCAATTTTTTTTTACAGCGTTCCTGGGCTGGGCTGCCGGCGGCATGCTGACACCTGTGGCTCAGACTCCCTCTCTCAGCGCAGCGGCCACTCCACTTCTCCCGCCTCCCAGTCTTGTAGCGCCAATCAGCTGTTTGGCGCCACAAGCCTGGGAGGGGAGGAGAATTAGAGTGGGGGCGGCGTGCTCAGGGAGGAGGCGGAGCAGAGGTGAGCTGGGGTGGGGAGCTGCCGCACGGCTCCCTGGGGGAAGGAGCTGCCACGGGGGGGGGGGGGCCTCAGAGCAGGGGGGGGGGGGGTGCTGCGGGGGGGGGCACCTCGGGGCGGGGGGGGCGCAAGGTGACTTAAGACCCTGCAAAGATGACTTAAGACTTTCACCCTATTAAGGAACAGAAGCTGATTTCATGATAGACATGATTGCAAGATAAATTATATTCTAAGAGTACAGACTCATGTAACACTTGAGGTACAGTTCAACAGTATAATTGAATATTTCTAGACAATGTGAAAATTAATTTAGAGACATTTCAGTTATGTAAGTATGTACATTAATTAATCCCTGAATAAGCAGTTTATGTCATGTGAAGTAAATTAACAAGCATATACTTGGTACTGCGATACACACAGACACCAACATATCAGCTAACCACAGACTACAGTTGTGTTATTCAGCCAAAGACAAAATACTTAATATGGAGCTAAGGTTGAGAGTACATATCAGGAAATGAAGGTGGGGGAAAAGAACATTACAAGAATGTTGTATTAATCCCAAAACCAAGCATTACAAACCCAGGAAATTCAAAGTTAAGGTTGTAGTTAAAAGAAATTCAGTCATATTAAGATATGGAATGTAATCTTGTCTATAATAAACAAAGTATTGATGAATGTTATAATACAAGTAGAGAACCAACAGGCCCAAGGTCTATAAGGTAAGTATGGCTTAGCATAAGTAAAGCCTAAGCTTGACATGGCTAGATGACAGGCAAATGACAAGTCACAAGATGCTTGTTCTGCAACAAATAAGATGTGCTGAGTGCTGGTGGATGTGAAGTAAGAAAAACACAAACACAGGTTACTGAAGTTTAGGATATTTTAGGCAATATGTAAAAATGAAACTCACAAGGTTTAACTGTAATAATAGTATGGCAACCAATTTACATACATGCTAATTAATTTGATATAAATGGTTAATTAACCTATAGGAAGTGGGGGGACTTCAACACAAGTGGTGTGTAGAAGTTCAAATAAGGAAAAGGACTGAAACCCTCATAAATATGTATTAAATATAGGGGGCATCAGTGTAACACATTGTAATAACATTGCCCAGCCTGTGTGCTGTAGGAGACACCAGGATAACGATGATAAGGAGGATAATGACTAACAGTTGGGGTTTCCCTGCAAGGGATGGTGTGACTCATGCAAGTGCTGAGCATTTTGTACTAGCCCTATCTTGTTTGCTATGCTATGGTGTTTGTGTTTCTGGGTGCTGTGCTACTCAAATTGTTGATGATTCAAAAGGTATTCCCAAATTTTAAGTGGGTCTTATGCACTCATTGATGTTCTCACACAAATGACATTTCTAATGCTGTAACTGATCCGGCTGAATTCTTCCAGACTATTGTATGTTAAGCTATCAATCCAAACTATAGACCTGGCTACAGGAAATTATTATTTGCATTGCAGTAGCACCTAGGAGCCTGTGATAGGGTTAATGTACACATGAAAAGCCAATTCTCCTACCTGGTTGCACCTGAAAGAGGGGTCAGGTATAATTAAAGATGAAGTTAGGTGGTATTATAAAGAGAGGATGTCTGCAACAGAAGGAAGTAGTTGGGAGATAAACAAGTGCTTTGTAGTTGACAAAGACTAGAGCGACTAGTAAAAGAAGGAAGTCTGGAAATACACATGATTGGCATAAACTCCTGTAGCTGATATAAGAACAGGAGCTAAACCTCTGAGAAGTTCTTGGAGCTATTGCTTATTACAAAGAGGCTGAGGAAAAGCGTGAGGGGAAAAGGCTAATGATAGGAGGGAGTACAGGGAGGCAGTGGGAAAGTGGGTGTTAGGACAGACTGACTGCTTGTTCTAAGGTTCCTGGTTTGGAACCCAGTGTAGAGGGTGTTTCTGGGTTCCCCTACCAGCCACAAGAAATGTAGCATGAATCCCCTCTGACATAAGGGAATAAGGATGGTGTAAAATCTTTAGGAAGGCATAAGGATGACTGAGTTCCCATGCCTGACACAAGGACTTGGAATTACTTATTGAGTTTCTGTTAACCTGGAAGGGGTAGGGCTAAATCTAACCTGGCTGGAAGGCCATGTTGCAACAAGAGAGACCACTAAAGTGAAGCAGGGGGTGATAAAGATGAAAGAGATGCTATGCCATGTCCAGTCATAAGCGGGGTACCACAATGGTAAGTCTATCCTTCTGCAGAGTTTTATTAATAGACTAGGACCCTATTGTGCTAGGTGCTATTCAAACATGAAACAAAAAGATAGTCCGTGCCCATAAGAGCTCACAGGTACCCAAACAACCTTAATTCTGCTCTCTATTGACATTATGCCACAACTATTAAGATTAAAGATTTTTAGTGTTTATAGTCACAAAATGGATGAAAATGATTGTTAAAATTACCCCCAACTAATATTCCAGTAAGAACACTTGTCATTGTCCAGTATCCCTCATTCCATGGCCTCATTACAACCAAGAGAATTGTTGGATGCAAATTAACTGAGAGGAAAGGTTAAAGTCACCTCTGTCAAGATAGCTCTACTTTAGAGAGACCTGAACCTGTTTGTAGTCTATATAATCATAACTAGATACAACAATCTTTAGTAACTTAGCTTAGTTATAACCTAATTTTTCCAGATATAGCCAGTGCACAAGATTCTGATTAATGTGAATGTTTGGAAAGTCTGAAGAGTTCTAGTGATACTTTATTATGGTTTCAGACAAAGAAAAGACTGTGGCAGATGCTAAGTTTCTTTAAAAAAACATGTTTAAATTTAACAACTATTTAATAGTAACTTGTGAATTCTCAGCAAATTCATTCTGCACCCTGAGTAACTGCTGTAACTATTTAAAACACTCATAAGAAACTGGCTTAATTCCTGCTTGACTGAAGCATGAAATGGAGTTCAGTCTTAATTATGGAATAATGACTGGTGCCTCCATAATAGTGCAATAGTGCCTACAGCGTCAGCCCCAGTGTGCTAGCCATTGTACAAACACAAATACAGTCCCTGCCTAAACAAGCTTACAATCTAAATAATGTGTGAGATGGAAACCTCAAAGCCTTAATATCCTGTTCCGTTGCTCAGAATGGGTTTACATGCATGGGTAAAAAACCCATTTTAAAGTGACAAATAATGATCTTTTTCAAAATAGATCTATTTAAATCTGGAATTACAATTTACGATGCCTTCTGACCCAGTGTCAGACCCATCACTGTAGTTTGTAAGAGCTGTTAACCATCCCCCCAAAAAGTACAAGAAAGAATCCTATTTAAAACATTGTTTACTTTTTTTACATAGAGGTAGCTATTTTTCATAACGTGTAGTACAATAGCTTGTTCAGGTTTTAACTAGGTCAGGATTACATTGTGCTAGGCACTGTAATCTCATCACCAATCAACATGGAGAGACCAAAAATTCAAAACTTTTTTATTCAAAACCTGTTTACTTTTTGTACTGGTTTTGAACCAAACTTTTTCAGATAGAACTTCCAGCTGCAAGACTGGGACTTCTGACTCACCTTTTAACATTAATGGAATTTTATTTTTAACATATTTATGGAATTTAAAAGAAGCAGAAGAAGGATTTGCAGCTAAAAGGATTACTATAGAGGATTTTTACTTTTGGGAGCCTTTCAAGGGGCTAAGAAGAACAACAAATAATTTATGCTTATTGCGGAGAAGACAGTTATGATGAATATTAATTTAAGGTGGAGTATTCTATAATTCAGATAAAAGCTATTCTATACAAAAACAAGTTAGTTCTTACCTACGTTGACTCATTTGGGCTTTGTTAAAATAAAATTCTTTCCTAGATATTTATTTCAGATAACTCTTTCTGAATACATAGCATAGAAAAGAAGTAACTTGCAATCTGAAAGAGTCTCAAATTATAATCTTATTTTGACTACATGTGTTGCTCAGACTCACCATTTTCTTTTACATTTGTTGTTAGTCCTGTAACATCAGTCCAGAGGAATGTTCCATTTGAAGTTCAGTTGGAAAAGAAACAAGTTTGTGAAGATTGACTCAAGATCCAAATGCCTGATGAATAGCAGCAGAAACACAGGTTAGTATATTTCATTAAAAAAGCTTAAGTTTATGTAGTCTTTATACTGCACAGAGCATCAGCAGGAAAAAAAAAATCCCTAGTGCAAGTCTGACTTCAGTCAAATTCCACCAAGGATGAATTTGGCCTAGTACATTGTTACAAGGCAAAACAAACGTCACTTAAAACAATGTCTTTTTAACAAGTTTGTGTAATTTTATTTTAAAATTCCAATATCACTATCAAAGCTTTACTAAAATAAGTAGTTGATATAATACCTAATATGTAAAGGTACAGTTTTATTCACAAGAACTCTTACTATCTTTTTTAAAAGACTATACATAAACTGGTTTATTGAAAGCAAGAAAGAACTTGAAGAGATACTAACTGAAGACACAAACTAACAACAATTTAGGTACATCAGTGGCGTGCAATGACAGTTAGTCAGGTATGCAATTCTACAGTTGCATGCAAAATAATGTCCTCCATGCACATTCAGGGTCTGGATGGAATTGTTTCATGGTCCTTGGGCATGCATTGCATGCCTCATTTACACAAATAGAATTCCACTGAAGTACACCAAAAGCAGGAAACCTACTAAACAGGCAGTAGAGCCACTGAATGATTGTGGGGCTAAAGGAGCAGTCAAGGAAAATAAGGCTGTTGTGGAGAAACAAAATGAATTCTCGCTTTGACCTTCACTGCAGAGGATATGGTGGAGATCCCCAAACCTGAGCCATTCTTTTTAGGTGCCAAGTCTGAGGAACTGTCCCTGATTGAGGGTCAATAGAGGTGGTTTTGGAACAAATTGATAAATTAAACAGTAATAAGTCACCAGAACCAGATGGTATTCACCCAAGAGTTCTGAAGGAACTCAAGTATGAAATCACAGAACTATTAACTATGGTATATAACCTATCAGCCTCTGTACCAGATATGTAAAGGGTACCTAATGTAACACTGATATATGTATTTTAAAGGCTCCGGAAGTGATCCTGGCAATTACAGGCCAGTAAGCCTAACTTCTGTACCAGGCAAACTGGTAGAACTATACTATTGTTTAAAGAATAGAATTATCAGTCACATAGATAAATGATATTTTGTGGAAGAATTAACATCCCTTTTGTAAAGGGAAATCATGTCTCACCAATCTATTAGAATTCTTTGAAGGAGTAAACAAGCATATGGACAAGGGTGACCAGTGGATATAGTATACTTGAATTTTCAGAAAGCCTTTGACAAAGTCTCACCAAAAGCTCTTTTGCAAACTAGGCATACATGGGATAAGAGGATAGGTCCTCATGTGGATCATTAATTGGTTAAAAGATAGGAAACAAAGGGTGGGAATAAACGGTCAGTTTTCACAGTGGAGAGAGGTAAATAGTGAGTTTCCCAAGAATCTGTACTGGGACCTGTGCTGTTCAATGTTCATAAGTGATCTGGAAAAGAAAGTAAACAGTGACGTGGCAAAATTTGCAGATGATAAAGTTACTTAAGCTAAGACAAAAACTGACCGCAAAGAGTTACTTTGTAGTGTTACATTATTTGCAGTGGTGGTGTAGCCCTGTTGACCCCAGGATATTAGAGAGACAAGGTGGGTAAGGTAATATCTTTTATTGGACCAACTTCTGTTTGTGAGAGAGAGAAGTTATTGAACTACACAGATCTCTTCTTCAGGTCTCACAGTGGGTGACAAAATGGCAGATGAAATTCAATGTTGGTAAATGTAAAGTAATGCACATTGGAAAACCTCATCCCAACCATACATACAAAATGGTGGGGTCTAAATTATCACTTAAGAAAGATCTTGGAGTCATCATGGAAAGTTCTCTGAAAACTTTTGCTCAATGCGAAGCAGCAGTCAAAAAAAGCTAACAACATTAGGAACCAATAGGAAAGGGATAGATAATAAGAAAGAAAATATAATGCCCCAATAAAATTATGGTATGCTAACACCATGAATGCTGCATACAATTCTGGTTACCCATCAAAAATTATTCAGAGTATGGAACAGTTTCTGTAGGAGGAGAGATTAAAAAGACTGGGACTGATTAGCTTAGAAAAGAGATGGCTAAGGGATATAAGAGAGGTCTAAAAAATATGAATAGTAGGGATATAAAGTGAATAGGGAAATGTTATTTACCCCTTCACATAACAAGATCTAGGAGTTATCTGAGGAAATTAATAGGTAGCAGCTTTAAAACAATCTAGAGGATGTACTCTTCACCCAACATATTTAACCAGTGGAACTCGTTGCCATACGATGTGAAGGGGAAAAGTATAACTGGGTTCAAAAAAGAATTAGAAAAGTTCATGAAAGATAGCCATCAATGACTATTAGCCAAGATGGTCAGAGATGCAATCCCATGCTCCAGGTGGGAGAGAAGCATGCTGTTATCCTATGTGGTCTAACTTATACAGAGGGGGACACTGTGCCCCTGGGTTACATAAATATTTGTGAGAATTTGAATGCTGGGCATTAGGGATATTGGTTTCTCTTCCTGACTCTGTGAGTAGAGAAGTGTAGTGGTTAAAGACAGCATAGCCAAATGTCACACCACCCATGGTTGGGTCATCTGTGGGGAGTGAGCCTGGGACTTCTAGATGTAAAATCATAAATCTCTATCACTTGAGCTAAAGAATCAGTGTTCCTATAATGGAAGCAATGGCAGTCACAACCCTCTCTATGTGGTCTAGCCAGTAAAGGGCGACAGAGCCATGCTTAATGCAGATGATTACAGCACACTTAACTTTGCCATAAGTCCCTCAGAAGTAATGTGTCAAGTGGATAAAACTTGGCTCTGTTATATTAGGGACCTGGGTTCTATCTCCAGCTCTACCAGAAGTGATCCACTGCAAGTTCTTGTCTGCGAACGGGATGAATGATAGTTACCTCCACCAAGGCAGCAGTAACAGGATTTGGGTCGTCATAAGGATTGTGAGGAGCACAAAAGTATTAGCAGCCAGCAGAAGAACTAAAATTCATGGGTTCTAGCTGTGCAATTTAGTGCACCTTCTCCTAGGCTATGGAATAGCTTGTGTGGGACTCACAACTACAACATGAGCATAAATCACATTATTGATGAGTTGGCAGCATTGTTCCCCTCCCCTTCACCATCATCTAACATCCCTGTGGCAATTATTTCCATAGAAAGATATCAGCTATGTATTTTTAGATGACTTTTAAACGATTCAGCTCTTGGAAATGAGAAGCCAGCATCATGTGATCAGCCAGATCCCTGCAGACTGCCAGCAATTTCCAGAGGGACTCCTGTTTAAGAACCTATACTACAGTAAATTTATAATGCAATATATATGCAACATCTCTGATTGATCGATCATGATGACCTCTGAAGGCTTAAAGAGCAGTATTTCCCAAATCATACCAAGGTCTTCTATTGGCTCACTTATAGCAATATTAGCCAACACAAACCACATTATTTCTGAAATTGAGGCAATTTTATGGAGATATCCTATCTCCTAGAACTGGAAGGGACCTTGAAAGGTCATTGAGTCCAGCCCCCTGCCTTCACTAGCAGGACCAAGTACTGATTTTGCCCCAGAGCCCTAAGTGGCCCCCACAAGGATTGAACTCACAACCCAGGGTTTAGCAGGCCAATGCTCAAACCACTGAGCTATCCCTCCCCCCTATTAGGGTAGTATTCTTAAATAACTAACATATATGCACTGCATCCTCCCAGTGATTCCTTATGGCAGGATAGAAACACTGGCTTAATGCAAGTACATATGAATTACCTTTTTATGAATGAGCATCTGTTGTGAACTGCATACTTTCACATATTGCCTAAAGCTTCCCTACTTTTTGATTTCTATATTTCCTCCTATTCAGCTTACCTTATCCCTCATTTTCCTGACTTGTACACCAATGGGTATCATTAACACCCAAGACTGTGGCAAAAGAAACTAGTTTATGCTCAGTTGCTTTTAGGCTTTCCAATGATTTATTCCTGACAGGAGTATTTTTATTTGCTGTCCATCAGACTCTGTTAGGTTCACCCTTCAGTGATGTATTTTCATTGGAATTACAAGATATATCAGTGTGTGAAACCTAAAAAAATGGGTGACTTGTGAAGGGCCAGCGTTCACGATCCTTACCAAGTCCTCTTCCACCGGGACCAAACGCAGTACATACACAATGTTCCTAGCCTCTGGCACAATAGCTCAGTCTGCACTGAATTTCAGATTGCTTCATAGTTTTTTATACCATGATTTAATGGAACAGTCTAAGGCTACGTCTTCACTACCCGCTGATCCGGCGGGTAGCAATCGGTCTATCGGGGATCGACTTACCGCGTCTAGTGAAGACGCGATAAAATCGATCCCTGATGGCTCTACTGTCGACTCCGGAAATCCACCGCGGCAAGAGGCGGTAGCGGAGTTGACGGCGGCGCGGCAGCAGTCAACTTGCCGCCGTCCTCACAGCCAGGTAAGTCGACCTAAAATACGCCACTTCAGCTACGCTATTCACGTAGCTGAAGTTGCGTATCTTAGGTCAACCCCCCGCTGTAGTGTAGACCTAGCCTAAGTGATTACATTGTTCCTTGCTGAAGTGCAGGGTCCGGCAGCCTCATTTGGTATGTTGTACACAGGAACATTTATTTTACAGGACAGCCAAGTGACTTGCCCCCAGTGCTAATGCTGATGCCCGGAAATCAGCTCCAACTTTATCTTCCTTTGCTGGCACATGCTTGGGCCACTTTTATATACCAGTACGACAAAAAACACTTCTCTAACTCCAAAAGAGAGACCTACTGGTGTAGAAATTAACTAGCCACTACCAGTTGCTTTTAAGTCTTGATGAGAGAGTCCTGGGGTCCACTTACCGCTAGGGTCGCCTCCTGCTGGCCACTGTGGGGATTAGTTCCTTCCAGGTCAGAATCCCCTTCTGGTGCCCACTGCATGCCCTACTGCTTCTCTCTCTCTGACTCCAGGTGCTCCTTCTTCATGACTTGGCCCTTTGGCCAGGTCACTGTATATTCCCCCTTCCGGGGTATCAAAGTCTTTCTTTGCCAACAGTCTCAGGCAATCTTCTGATTCACTAGCCCCATAGTACCACTTCCTCAGTGGCTGGAAGGAGAACCCTGGCCTGACTTCTACTCTGGGTTCCAGCTCAGGGACCCTCTACTCAGCAGCCAAGGTCTGTTCCCTCCTGGACCTTATTGCCTTTTTTCTGAGCCCTTTCCTTACTTTCTGTCTCCCCCCTCTTCTCCTCTAGGGAATTGTGAGGCTGTATAACCCAGAGAAGGGGAGGGGGAGCCTAAAGATAAGGAAAAAGCTCATGGAAAAAGCAGTAACTGGAGGTTACTCAAGTTCTGTAGCCTCCAAACACACATCCCTTCAACCAGGGAGTAACTGCAGCCTACTTCTCTGCAGCCCTCTCTCTGTCTTTATAAACCCTCCCTGTTCCCACACAGGTGAGCTTCCCATAATTAGGATTTTCCTCTCAGCCATAATTCTCCCTGATTGTAGCCTAATAGGTTACCTGCTACTAAGGAAATTTCACACTTCTCTTTAAATATTGTAAACCGGAGTCCAATCACAGATCTTTCTGATGTACGGATTACCCCTGTAATGGGCATTCAGGCCAAGTTCAAGGACTGCCCCTCAAGGAACAATTCTGCAAGTGAGAACAGAAGGAGGTAGTTTAACTGGTGCAGGTATCTTTTTAAAAGCACTTCTTACTTGATTCTTACAGATGCTTCCCTTTCCTCATTTGCAGTTCACCTCAGTGGGAGGTAAAATTCTGCCTCCAGATATTCTTTCAGTGCAGTGGGTTACAGCCCATCAAATCATAATATGCATTGTCAGGCTGAGTAGGTATTTTCAGAGGATGAAGATCACCAGTTATTGATGGAATTCCAGCAAACTTAGGGCCCAGTCTTGTGAAGTGCCGGGAACTCAGGGAGGAGCACTCAGCACCTTGCAGTATAAAGCCTTCAAAGAGGCCCCAGGAATTTTTTTCAAAAGAAAAGATTAATGAATTGAAGAGTGATACAGTTAACAAGGTTGCTAAGATAAGATAACATACTGGCAGAGAATACTCAAATATCATCTATTCCCCTGGACTCCACAGCTATTTATCTTAGGGTACGTCTATACTTACCGGCTGGTTCGGCGGCAAGCAATCGATCTTCTGGGATCGATTTATCGCGTCTTGTCTAGACGCGATAAATCAATCCCAGAAGTGCTCGCTGTCGACGCTGGTACTCCTGCTCCACGAGAGGAGTACGCGGAGTTGACGGGGGAGCCTGCCTGCCGCGTGTGGACCCGCGGTAAGTACCTTTAAGTTCAAACTAAGATACTTCGACTTCAGCTACGTTATTCACGTAGCTGAAGTTGCGTATCTTAGTTCGAACTGGGGGCTTAGTGTGGACCATCCCTTAGAAAGGTACAAACACTTTTCCTATTCCTTCTCACATGTATGTACATGAATAATTCATAAGGGAGAATAACAGAGAATAACCAGCTAACGACTGGCTAGATATTCCACACTCTGTACTTCAGTTATTTTAAAAGGAATTAAAAGCAGAAGCAGCAGCAATGCCAGGATATCGTATTAAGAGCCAGCTGGTGATTTGCCTGAGTTGCAATTTTTGTAAATAATATGGCAATTATTCTGATACCAATGCATTGAACTTTAACATGCTGATAACAACTTTATGGTAAGATAATCTATATTAATGCATTTGTCTTTATTGTAACACCTTGCATTTATGGCATCACCAAACAATTAGTTAAGCGTCAACACTCCTGTGAAATAGATAATTTCTTAATGTTTTGTGCTGATTTGGATATGTATCTAATGAGGCAATTAAATGCCTCTATCTCAGTAAATGGTTTGTTTTCATTCCAGCAATAAACCATTTCAGAAGGTGCTTAACCAAAGCCGCTACATAATTCAAATCAGGTACAAAATATCTTTAAGGGTTATTTCTGATATTCAGGATAGGTCTCTAATTCCAGTGGAGACTCAATCTCTACAGCTCAGGTGTGCATCTCATGCTTCTCCCTTTCCCCCCCCCCCCCCCACACACTTGGATTTGCAGTACAGTCCTAAAAATGGTGGTATGATCTGTGCTGTTTTATTATGACCCAATCCTGAACTCCTAACTGAGAGAACTCCCGTTGCCGTTGTCATGTTTCACTGAAATATGTTCATTAGGTGAGGCAAACAGTGTAAAGCCACAAAGGTATAGCCATAGGACAGAAAGGGAGTGGGTGAAACTCCTATGGAGTTATACTGGTGTGAGAACTTGACCCACTATTTTAAACTGCGAAAGAAAAACAGACTGCACTCAGTTTGCAGTAGTTGGGGGGGCTGCCTGCTTCTCATGTTGTTCTCATCCAGCAACTGAGAATTCCTGTAGAGAACTGATGTGTCATAGCTATAAAGCTCTCAGGATCAGATTCCTTATACTTCATTGCTATCCAACATAGTGTTCTCAAACATAAGCCAATTCACATTAATAGAACACTTTCATGTGATCCCAGGGGAAAGGGATTCCATACACAAATAAGAAGGAAAGCAATACGGAGGGTTATAAAATCAGGGACGGAGTGGTACATTGTTGTTGTGGCTTTTTTAATTCTAGGAGGAAAGCTGGGTAAGTAAATCACAAATCATATTTTTCATTAATCCTTTTAATAATGTACAGATTGGAAACTGCTAGTTGGAATTTTAGGCATTACAAAAAGTCCAAGTGCTGGAGGAGAGATTTTTGCTTATAAGCAAAATTAAAGGCTCATTTTGAGGCTCTATGATAATCTTTTGCATAACTTGTTTTACAATCCACATAACCTGCAACGTTTGTGTGTGTGTGTGTGTGCGCACATGTGCGTGTGCACAGTAGGGGCAGAAAGTTTTGTTTATTTCAGTTTTTCTACTATTAGGAGGCTAATCACAAACTATGTCCAAAACCAGGTTTTTGAAAACATGATAAAACATTTGACAGGAATAGTTACTTACAAATGTTGGAGTTTAATCATGTCTGTCTTCCACCAATGCTCTCTTTTCTTTAAGATGCCAGGACAAGCTCTAGGACATATTTGAGAAAGTGCTGCTTGTTGTCTTTAAATTGCTGTGGTCTAATGATAAGAATGTGTTTCCCGTGCAGTATTTCAGTGATAACATTAGCTGCCTGTTCATTCAAAACTGATGTTATGCAAATTGTCAATCCATATTCTTAATGACAAGTGGCTATAAAATGTTGCCTTTTCATTCATGAATGAAACTGCCATCAGCTTTAAAACATAAACTCTGGACACATCAATGGCAAATTGTGACTCTTGGGGAGCTGAATCCTTTCACATATCCCTAGTCAGTTGGACTTCTAGCCTTTTATTTTAGAGTATTGATCAGTGTAATACAGTCTTCCACTAGTTAGAGATACATTAGAATTAGATTTTTTGTATTGCTATTTTGAACAATGGCATAATATTGATTTATATTTTCCATGTGTAAACCACTGATGCTTATAAGAATGACACTTTTAGAATAAACATTAAACTGCCACTATCATGGAAACTAATTTACAGTAAATCTACCCTCAAATAGTTAGTTTCATGACTTGCCTTAGACAGATGAATGAAGCATAGAACTGTCAGATATAAATTGACAATTTTTCTGGTCCTCCTATAGGCAGAGTCTGTTTGTAGTATGAAGGAGGTATGACCTACACAATATTTGTGTATATGAAGAAAACTGCCTGTTCTAGAGCTTGGTCTTGCTCTCCTTGCCTCAGTTGTTGAGAATCAGGACTTAGGAGAAAATCATGTTCTCTTTGCGTAGACTGAGTAAGTGAGCTAGAGCCATGTAGGAGTTAAGATAAGTCTTTACCCTCCCCTAAAGCCATGGGGTGGCAGCAGAATCTACTTCTGCAGTATCAAAGCTGAAATAGGCAATAGAGCAGTTGTATCCCACAACCCTATCCCCCAATACACACACACTTTTGATGGGAGGAGATGAAGGGAGAAGAAATGTGGAAAGGCAGACAAGTCAGCCTTCAAGTCAGTGGGACTGCTATGGGTACCTGCATGGCCCCAAAATATGCCAACATTTTTATGGCTGACTTAGAACAAAGGCAGACAGTTGGCTGGTGAATCCGCGTAAGGACCATGGATGGTAGATTCATGACTATGCCTTACTTACCCTGTGTCCAAAAACCCCTCTATACTAGCTCTCATTGTGATCTTACCTATACTCCCTAAAGAAGAAATGCACCAGGTCTGCTGAATTCAGACCCTTCATATATCTTAAATGGACTGGTGTATTTTTCCTTTAAGGTCTAATCCTGACACTAAAAATCTACTCTTCTACCACCAATAGGAGGGGGAAAGCCTGTGCATGCCTGCAATGACCTTTCACTTGGTATTTAATTATCTACGTCCATGCATGCTTCCTTCTTAAAAAGAGAACTGTAATGATGGCTGGCTTGGGTGGTGTAGGGAGTTCGGAATCACTTTCCATAATTCTCTAGTCACTCTTCCCAGATGTAGGGCTGGGAGGAAGAGTTTAAGAGGAGGGATATTTTTAAATGCTACCTTTTAAAGAGTACACCTGTACCCCAATATAACGCTACCCGATATAACATGAATTCGGATAGAACGCGGTAAAGCAGTGGTCCGGGGGGGAGCAGAGCTGTGCACTCTGGTGGATCAAAGCAAGTTCAATATAACGTGGTTTCACCTATAATGCGGTAAGATTTTTTGGCTCTCGAGGACAGCGTTATATCGAGGTAGAGGTGTATTTGTAATTTTAGCTTTTGGATTTGACTTCTAGCATTTGGCAGATTATCTTTAAAAATAAAATTCTATGCAATAAATCCAACATGTCAAAGCAAAAATTAACCCCCCCCCCCTCAAAAAAAAAAAAAAAAGTCTCTGCTTTGTTCTAGGAGATGTTGCAATTGCCTGTTTGCTACCATAGAGATGGAAGAACTTGTTTTGCCAAATGTTTGTCAGAAGTTATGTTTAGAATTCCTAATGCTAACTTTGCATTCAAGTAGGCAGCCTTTTACTCTGTTTCAAAAAGAGAACACAAGAGGAGTTGGAAATGTTAAAAAAAGGATGCACTGTTTTTAATCTTGTGCTAGAGAGGTTAGTCTGTTCTAACGTGTTGTTGAGTATGATACGCAGTTGCCACTTAGGTAGGTCTCTTCTGGGAGATGATCTGTCTCTCTTTGGCAAGACTTACACCGAGTATTATATAAATGTTGTCAGTAACAGTGTTGAAAAATTACATAGCAGAGGCTCTACCTACTGTCACATGACCAAAAAGGCAGCAGTCGCTATAGTGCATGCTCTCCTCAACTGTCAAAATCCACAGAAGGGAAGAAAATAGTCAAAACCCCATACGTCCCCTCCGTCAAGCAGTCTAGAGTGGCTCAGAAACGTGGGTGCCAGCTTCAGGGCAGACTGTTACAAACCAGGCCACAAATCCCTAATTAGTTGTGTGTTCTATAATTAGATTTTGCCAACCAAGTATAAAGTGTGAACTCGTCAAGCACCGTAACAGCCTTACCATGGAGTCGCAGACAATCCCCTTGGGCACTCTGGTCTATCTTGCCAGCCAGGCAAACTTGCCTTTGTGATAGATGGTCCTTACACCAAAAATCACAATATTCAGGTTAGTCCCAGTCCCAAAGGACCAGTCACTTACCCTAGGTCAATTGCACCTCAGATCACACACCAAAGACAAGGCTTGTAGCCAATCCTGTAATCAACTAACTAAAGATTTATTAACTAAGAAAAGGAAACACATTGTTTACAAGGTTAAAGCAGGTTAACATACACACACAAATTAGTTAGGTTTTGGAACCTAACACTGTAGTAGAAGCTTCTTTAGAGCTAGGCAGCTTGGGGATCCTTCCTTATGCTTAGAAATATTCCCCTCTTCAAATTCCAAGGAGCATAATGATGGCAATTTCTTCTTGGCAGGGATTTTTATTCCCTTCCCCCAGAGTTCAAGATGTGATGGGACAAATGTTTGTGCATGTCCCCTCTTCATGGGTGTAGGGTAAACAATCAACAAAACGTATGTCTACACTGGAATTAAAAACCCGTGGCTGGCCCATGCCAGCTGATTTGGGCTCAGGCTAAGGGACTATCTAATTGTGGTGTAGACATTTGGGCTGGAGCCCCACCTCTAAGACCCTGCAAGATGGGAGGGTCCCAGAGCTTTGGCTGCAACCTGAGCCTGAACATTACACTGCAATTAAAACAGCCCCTTATCCAAGTTCCACGAGACTGAGTTAGCTGGTGTGGGCCAGCCGTGGGTCTTTAAGTGCAGTGTAGACATTCCCAAAGTCTTCTGTCTCCTGATGTTCCACAAAGGTTCATCTAGAGACTACAGGTCTTATTTTGTTGGCCACTCTTGTGGTAAACTAGTATTTTACATTTGGAAATGCTTCTCTCCTGACTATGGAGGTTTCTAGTTTCATAGCAAACACTTTAAATATTGCCTTATAACTTGGGATACAGATATTATAATTGAGATTAATGCATGCAGCAACTCACAAGCACTTCATGAAGTCCAAACTTTAAACACATTTCTCTGAATGTAGTACCTATTTTAACAATATTAACACACAGGTGAGCCAGATAGGTTTCCAACTATGCATTTGTCAGTGTTCAGAGAGGCCTAGGCATGAGGTGGCACCTGGTCTGCCAGCATCAAACCCTCCCAGTTCTGAATGGACAGAGTGAGGGCAGGAAGCTTGACCAGATAACTGGGATGCCAGAGATCCATGAGAAGTCCTGGGCTCACTACGTAGACCCCAAGCCAGGCACTCTCTCCTTTTGCATTCTATCCCTGTATCCCCCAGCCCTTCCAACAGGTGGCAGTAACATACCAATGACATTCATGGTAGAAGTGGTCAACAAATGGAAAACATTCAAGTGGGTTTGTGGTTTCACAGGGCTCCAAGTGCACCCATTATTTATGTAATGACTTTTTTTCAGTGACTTTTTATTGAAAAATGATTATCAATATTTTGTTTACTAAAAACCCAGTTTTCAGTCAATGAAAAATTTCAGTGGGTATTTTGATAAAAATGACAAAGCACAAAGCAAAAACTTCCATAACATTGAAAATTTTTCATGAAAATTTTAATCTAAAAAGCATTTTTTGATTAAAAACTTAATTTGAAAAAAAAAACCTAGTTTATTTGTTAATAAAGCCAACCCCCAGGAAAGGGGTGAGCTTGGACTTTAGTCTGAGCACTGTCTCCTAGAGCAGGTTGGGAAGGGCACTGGTGAGCATGAGACAGGGAACAGAAGAGAAGGCTGCACAAAGCAACAGTAGCTTGGAGATCTCTCAGGAACCAATGGGGTATGAGTTTTCCTGTGAAAAGGTAAGGCTGTAGAACCTACTCTAAACTATAGCAGGTGGTTATATAAATCCACTTGAGATTTCATTCACCTTGGTAAGAGGAGAGATGCAGGAGCTTCTGAGGAGTGTAGGATGGGGAAGTGCCTCTGGGTCTCTGAGCTGGCTCTTTTCCGAAGTCCTTACAGACTACACTGAGGGTATGTCTACACTACAAAATTAGGTCGAATTTATAGAAGTCGATTTTTTAGGAAGCGATTTTATACAGTCGATTGTGTGTGTCCCCACTAAGCGCATTAAGTCGCATTATGTTGGTGGAGTGCATCCACAGTACCGAGGCATATCCCTATCTTGGGACTGGAGCACCAAGGCAGCCAGTACATAAACCGAAAGGGGTACTTTTCAGTGGTGCTGCAAGCACTGGTGGATCACAAGGGACGTGTCGCCAACATCAACGTGCGATGGCAGGGAAAGGTACATGATGCTCGCATCTTCAGGAACTCTGGTCTGTCTGAACGGCTGCAGCAAGGGACTCACTTTTCAGACCAGAAAATAACCATTGGGGATGTTGAAATGCCTATAGTTATCCTTGGGGACCCAGCCTGCTCATGAAGCCATACACAGTAGTCAGGAGCTGTTCAACTATAGGCTGAGCAAGTGCAGAATGGTGGTAGAATGTGCATTTGGACATTTAAAAGTGCGCTGGCGCAGTTTACTGACTCGGTTAGACCTCAGCGAAACCAATATTCCCATCGTTATTACTGCTTGCTGTGTGCTCCACAATATCTGTGAGAGTAAGGGGGAGACGTTTATGGCGGGGAGGGAGGTTGAGGCAAATCGCCTGGCCGCTGATTACACGCTGCCTGAAACCAGGGCAGTTAGAAGAGCACAGCAGGGCGCGGTGCGCATCAGAGAAGCTTTGAAAACCAGTTTCATGACTGGCCAGGCTACGGTGTGAAAGTTCTGTTTGTTTCTCCTTGATGAAAACCTGCCCCCTTGGTTCACTCTACTCCCCTGTAAGCCAACCACCCTCCCCTCCCCCCTTCGATCACCACTTGCAGAGGCAATAAAGTCATTGTTGTTTCAAATTCATGCATTCTTTATTAATTAGTCACAGAAATAGGGGGATAACTGCCAAGGTAGCCCGGGAGGGGTGGTGGAGGAGGGAAGGACAAGGCCACACTGCACTTCAAAACTTATTGAATGCCAGCATTCTGTTGCTTGGGCAGTCCTCTGGGGTGGAGTGGTTGGGTGCCCGGAGGGCCCCCTCTCCCCCGCACGTTCTTGGGAGTCTGGCTGAGGAAGCTATGGAACTTGGGGAGGAGCGCTGTTGGTTACACAGGGGCTGTAGCAGCAGTCTGTGCTCCTGCTGCCTTTCCTGCATCTCAACCATACGCCGGAGCATATCAGTTTGATCCTCCATTAGCCTCAGCATTGCCTCCTGCCTCCTCTCATCACGCTGCCGCCACCACTCCTCTTGATCCCGCCATCTCTCATCTCATAAGAACATAAGAATGACCATACTTGGTCAGACCAAAGGTCCATCTAGCCCAGTATCCTGTCTTCAGACAGTGGCCAATGCCAGGTATTCCAGAGGGAATGAACAGAACAGGTAATCATCAAGTGATCCATCTCCTGTCACCCATTCCCAGCTTCTGGTAAACAGAGGCTAGGGACACTATCCCTGCCCATCTTGGCTAATAGCCATTGATGGACCTATCCTCCATGAACTTATCTAGTTCTTTTTTGAACCCTGTTGTAGTCTTGGCCTTCACAAAGCCCAAAGATAAAGCGGGATAGAGGGAGATCTACATGTTACCCGACTGTAACGATAAATAGCTTTCCAAAATGGGGCACTATAGTATGATAGCATGTTTATGCATAGGTAATGTCTAGGAATTAAGAAAAGTGCTTGATGAGAGAGTACAGTATACATGGAGGAAGGAATAAAGCCTGAATGTTGCTCTGGCTTTCTCACTTATTGTGCTTGAACACTGAAGATGATGTAAGAAGTGAGAAAGCTTCTGCAGGTACGTGAAATCAGAAACTACAAATATTGTGGGGGGGAAAACACACCCACACCCACAAAGAGAAAACAATAATCATGGCAGCATACCAGCTTTCAGCCCCTGAGCAAATGAACCTGAAAGAGGTTGTTTTTAGCAATTGGACATACTTTATTTTACATTGGGGAAACTACAAAACTGCAACAGGGCCAGATTAAAAGGAGACCAAAATAAGAGCAGCTACACTATTAGCTGTAATGGGTTCATGTCATATGCTCCAACAGTGTCTGGATATGTCAGCAGTAGATTGGGAAGGCCCATGGAAAATCCTAGAAACTCTCTAAAAGTATTTTCAACCACTAATTTTACAGGCAGTTTTGCTCGTGCACATATTAATCTTTCTATGGTGGGGATTTAGTTGTTATATTTGAAAGGTACCTTTTCAACAACTGGAATCAAGAATTGGAGAAACAAGAGATCAGCATTTTGCCAAACTTCCCCTCCTGTCCTTGCGTTCATTTTGTGCTTTCCTGGACTCTGACATTGTTTGCCTCCACACATTCTGCTGGGCTCTTTCAGTGCAGGAGGACTGCATGAGCTCCGAGAACATTTAATCACAAGTGCGTTTTTTTCGCCTTCTTATCTGCGCTAGCCTCTGGGACGGAGATGATAGTGGTAGCGTTGAAACATTTGCAGCTGCGGGAGGAAAAAAAGGAAAGTTGGGTTGACCATTTAAAATGGGTTGGTCATTTAAAAGGAGGGGCTGCGGTTTTCGGGTTAATGTGCAGCACAAACCCAACTAAACCCTAATTCTCTGGGATGATCGCTTCACCCCTCCCCCCACCGTGTGACTAACAGCAGGGATGATTTCTTTTCAGTCACAGGCACACAGCCCAGCAGGAACGGCCACCTCTGAATGTCCCCTTAATAAAATTCCCCTATTTCAACCAGGTGACCATGAATGATATCACTCTCCTGAGGATAACAGAGAGATAAAGAACGGATGTTACTTGACTGCATTCCAGTAGCTTTACTGGCTGCGAAAACATCCCAAGTCTTCCGGGCAAATTAATCATTAAACACGCTTGCTTTTAAACCATGTATTATATTGACAAAGGTACACTCACTAGAGGGGCCTTCTCTGCCTTCAAGGTCCGGGAGCCCGGGTTGGGAGGGTAATGTCTCCAAGGTGATGAACAGTTCCTGGCTGTCAGGGAGAACGGTTTCTCCACTTGCCTGCTGTGCACTATCTTTAACCTCCTCCTCATCATCATCTTCCTAGACCCCAAAATCCTCATCCCTGTTGCATGAGACTCCCTTGCAGGAGTCCACGTACAGGGGTGGAGTAGTTGTAGGGGTACCCCTTAGAATTGGATGCAGCTCATGATAGAAGCGGCATGTCTGGGGGTCTAACCCAGAGTGGCCGTTTGCCTCTTTGTTTTTTTGGTAGGCTTGCCTGAGCTCCTTAAGTTTCACGCGGCACTGCTGCGGGTCTCTGTCCTTCGTGCCCTTGGAAATTTTTTCAAATATTTTGGCATTTCGTCTTTTGGAACGGAGTTCTGATAGCACGGATTCATCTCCCCATACAGTGATCAGATCCAGTACCTCCTGTTCAGTCCATGCTGGAGCTCTTTTGCGATTCTGGGACTCCATGGTCACCTCTGCTGATAAGCTCTGCATGGTCACCTGTGCTGATCAGCTTGCCACGCTGGCCAAACAGGAAATAAAATTCAAATGTTCGCGGGGCTTTTCCTGTCTACCTGGCCAGTGCATCTGAGTTGAGAGTGCTGTCCAGAGTGGTCACAATGGAGCACTCTGGGATAGCTCCCAGAGGCCAATACCGTCGAATTGCGTCCACACTACCCCCAAATTCGACCCGGCGATGTCGATTTCAGCGCTAATCCCCTCATCGGGGAGGAGTACAGCAATCAATTTTAAGACCCCTTTAAGTTGACAAAAATGGCTTCGTCGTGTGGACGGGTGCAGGGTTAAATTGATCTAACACTGCTAAATTCGACCTAAACCCGTAGTGTAGACCAGGGCAGAATCTCAGATGCTTTTGTGTCAATAGCAAAAACTAGTGATTGCAGACAACTGACTCTCTCAAGCTTGAGCTTAGCACTTACTTCCTCTACCTGTGGGGAAAAGTCTCTGGCTTTTTGTCCATTCAAAAGGACCTTTCCTAACCTGGACTGGTTATTTTCTGGAAAAGTCGGCTTTAATTTCTGTGATTGCTAGAGCCTATATCAGTGTTCCAGTAGGTGTTCAGGTCATTTTTTGTTCTGCAGTGATTGTTGCCAGTGGGATTGTGTTTAGATGAGCTCCCTAGCTCTGCATAGTAGGGCTCACAAACAAGTGGTTAATCTTCTGGAGGTTACACTTCGATGCACTGATTTCACCGTGCTATAAATTTCAGAGATTAATAGGGACTGATTCTGCTCTCACATCAGTGTAAATCAGCAGTAACTCTGTTTACTTCAATGGAGTTACATTGGTGTAAAGTAAGTGTGAGAACAGAATGAAACAGGCCCATAGATTATGTTAATGTTATTTTGACAAATTAGTTTTAAGTACCAGTTTCTAAGTACTGCATGACAGAACAAAGCTTGTTGTTTTTTCACTTTTATGTACTATAAATCATAAAAAGCACTTGAAACAGGGTATTAAGAAAATGGTTGATCACAATACATTTCCAGAAGGCATTGCTCAACAAGTTTGATAAACTATGTAAGGATATATTCTTTGCTTAATTAAATTGGTCATAACATGCTGGTTAGGACTTGGCAAATATTTTACTTCACAGATTTCACAGCAGGCATATGACTCAACTAACACTTTTAGTTCCAGGTCAGCCACAAGACATCAAAGATCCAATTCTTTGAGTCTTTGCAAAGGAGTTGGGGTTGGTTTTGTTTCATATTTAAAGCAGTAACATGCTGCTGGGATCTTTGGGCAGGGGCTTCAAAGCACCCCTGTCAAAAATTCTGACACTTAATGGAAGGGAAGCTTAGGATGATTTCACTGCCTCTGAAATTTGCCTCCCTGAATATTTC
The DNA here is from genome assembly GCF_002925995.2 of Terrapene triunguis. Taxonomy (NCBI): domain Eukaryota; kingdom Metazoa; phylum Chordata; order Testudines; family Emydidae; genus Terrapene; species Terrapene triunguis. Next base: position 18,411,560 of record NW_020664446.1, read on the forward strand.
TAAATCAGGAATGGGTTCTCAAACTGTCATCTGCAGGATATGTTGGTTCATGGGGGGCTTGTTGGATACATTCTGCTGGCTGTCTTATTTCTACCTGCTAAATCACATTAAAAGACAGCTAAAATTAATTAAATATTTTCCTATTATTACTTTTCCATGTAAGCAATTGTTGTAGCTGCCACAGAGATGTCGTGGAAGGGCATGGGCAGGATCATGAGATGTCATCAGCTATCCCTGTATACGAGGATGATTTCTGCCAGGGGGAAAACTCACTGATGGGACTTAAGATGGCTGAGGTGTCCAGTTCATGCTCTAGAGGTTTTTCCACATATGTGACAGGTGGTTGCTTGGAGAGAGCACAACTGCTGGCAGGGATGCTGTACCCATTCCTTCCTCCTCTGCCATTTCTCAGCCTCTTGAGCAGTGTTTCTCAAAGTTTTGTATTGGTGATCCCTTTCACACAGCAAACCTATGAGTGCAACCCCTCCCCCCACCACTTATAAATTAAAAACACTTTTTTTTTATTTAACACTATTATAAATGCTGGAGGCAAAGTGAGGTTTGGGGCTGGAGGCTAACAGCTCATGACCCCCCATGTAATAACCTTGTGACCCCCTGAGGGGTCACAACCCCCAATTTGAGAACCCCTGCTCTTGAGCAAGGCAATTCTCTTCAAAACAGACTGAGGCTTGATGTATGATGTGATGCCATTGCAGTCTATTGCCAGCCAGCTGACCTCTTCCCAATGTTGGGTGTCCTTGTAGCATTTCCTCTGTCCTCCATGGGGTCCTCTTACCACGATTAAGTTGAGAAAAGAGGACTTGCTTCAGAAGACATGCATCAGCCATCTGCACACAATGACCAGCCCAACTAAGTTGAATATTTCATAATCTTTGCCTCAACACTTGTGATGTTAGCTGTAGAGAGAACACTGTCATTGGTGTGACAATCTTCTGATCTGATATGGAGAATCTTCCAAAGGCTGGTTGTACCACTCCAGATGCTTTAAATGGCTTCAATATGTCATCCATGTCTCGCACCCATAAAAAAGAGTGAGGATGACTAGTGCATTGTAAACCAGGATCTTAGTTTCTATCCATAGATCTCTATCAATAAAGACATAATGGAGCAACTTTCTGAAGGTTATGCTGACTCAATGGATCCTATGATCAATCTCCCCATCAAGATTGCCTTTTTGGGAGAGGTGTCTACCAAGGTAAGGGAAATGCTCAATGTTTTCCAGGGGTTCACCACCAATGACAATTTGTGGGAGAAGGGAGGCAACTTGTGCTGGGGCTGGCTGGTAGAGCACCTTAGTCATCCCAATGTTCAGGGAAAGTCTCAGGGTATGGTAGGCACATGAGAAGAGATCTAGGGTGGATTGCAAGTCAGCCTCGGTATGCATGAGGATAGCACAGTTGTCAGCATACTGAAGATTGATAACAGTTCTGGTGACTTTAGTTTTAGAATGAAGATGCCACAGATTGAAGAGCTGGCTGTCCATGCAATACTCAATCCCAATTCCAGAAGAAAGGTAGTCATGAATAAGAATCAAGATTACTGCAAGATATATGGAAAAAAGTATTGGGGCAATAACGCAGCCCTGCTTAACCAGTACAAACGATGAATGGGTCTGTCTCCAACCCATTACAAAGGACGGTGGTGGTCATCCCATCATGAAGTAGCCTGAGAACACGAATTAACTTTAATGGGCAACCAAACTTAGACAGCATCTTCCATAATGCTTCAGGATTGATGGATTCAAAGGCCTTAGTTAAGTCAAGAAATGTCATAGACAATGGCTGGTGGTGTTCTCTACACTTTTCTTGGATCTGTTGTGCAACAAAAATCATATTGGTGGTGCCCCAAGATGGTCTGAGACCACATGAGACAGTCTCTCTATCGAGAGCTGGTTCAGGGTTGTGAAAAAGTTTGAAGACACCTATACTAAATCACCCTTCTGGCTTCTATTTTTACCAAATGACTGGCATTTCAAAATATTTCCTGAGGGAGGATAATTCCAGACCCCTTCTAAGCTCTTTGTCTCCACCCATTTCAAATTCTACACTGTGCTAGCAAAAATAGGTTTCTGGGAGTAAATTTCTAGCATATGCACTTCATAAAATTTTGGTGAAACAGTGCTGCCTCTTTCCTTGGTCACAAGAGCATTTTTGATTAAAAAGTGTGTGGGTGTGTTGGAGGGGGGGAAGGGAAAAAGTGAATAGATTTCTTCTCACCTTTGCCATAGAGGTTGGGGAGGATGTAGCTGATTCACCTCGTGCTTCAAACATTCCAGTGGTGTAACAGTCCCTATGGGGCTGAACTACTCCTGATTGTGGCTGGGATTGGGATCACAGATCAGCTGAGCCTAAGTATCAGGTCCTTAGACTGGAAAGACCCTGGCATTGGCTGGGATTATAACACCAAAATTGTAATACACAACTGCTGTTGAGTGGGAAGAAGTGCCTTAGACTAGGAAGCAGCTTCTGTGGCTTCTTGGCCAGGAAGCCTGATTTTTATGGGTCAGGACAGAAAGTTTACAGTGGTGGGTGTCACAGGTTAGGGCAACTGCACCTGTATTCCCCATTTGTGTCCACCCATTTATAGTCTCCCAGCTCCTCAGCCATCACCTCTTTTGGGTGGAAACCCATGTCTCGCCCTCCTGAGCAGGGGTTTATCCAGGCTGTACAATTCCTTGCCTATACTGTTATTCCCACCAAGCTAGACTGCCTAAATGAGCAGCATCTGTGCTTTGCTCGCTCTCTCTCTAGAGGGTATAAACTACACCTCTACCCCGATATAACGCGACCCGATATAACACGAATTCGGATAGAACGCGGTAAAGCAGTGCTCCGGGGGGTGCGGGGCTGCGCACTCCGGTGGATCAAAGCAAGTTCGATATAACGGGGTTTCACCTATAACACGGTAAGATTTTTTGGCTCCCGAGGACAGCGTTATATCGAGGTAGAGGTGTATGTAATTGCCCACGGTTATAAGATGCCACACAGCTTTTTCTAAGCAAGCACATTTATTCTTAAGGTGAAAGCATTATAGAGAAAACATATAAAAACAATGGAAGTTCCTATCTGCATGCTAAAAGCTTCCCAAAGGTCATCCATCAGTCTTACGGGGCCTCTGTAGGCCAAAGTCCTTCCAATCCTTCTCAGGAAGGATTGAGGCCCCTCTTAGACAGAAGATCCTGGTGGTTGGTTGGATCAGAAAGAAGGCCCGGAGTCTATTTAAATTTAGGCTATTTATCCAAAAGTCCTCCCTTTGTTTGGTTTCTGGAGACTCCAGTTTGAACCAGTATATACAAGCCTCTCAAAGTGGTGGTACCTCTCTGGAGCTGTTACAACCTGAGTGAATTTTCCTAATCACCCCCAACTGTTCTTAGTTCCTGGAGGGCTGAGGTCACCCTCCCCCATGGAATTACATACAATCGCTGGCCTACAGTGACACATACATTTAATACAGTAAGATGTCTTCAAGATATTACAGGAAATTGCCATATCTGTCACAGTGGGTTTTTTATATCTACCTTTTAATGAATTTGTGTTATTTTACCGGCAAGATAGGTTGGCACACTGTGAAGTCTCCATAATTTTAGGGGTGTGTGAATCTATCTATCGCACAAAATTTTCTGAAACATTATCCCAAATTAATGTAATTGGCATGTTATCCCACTCTTGTCATCATTGTTTTTAAAAAATGGCTTCTGGTTAATATATCCTAGAGTGAAATAGTTTGTGTTGCCATTATATAAAATATTTGAGAAACTAAAATGATAGCAATTATCTTTACTTGTTATTGAAACAAGTTGTCTGTGAAACATCCAGACTATTACTCATAGTTTCCATGCAATTCTTAACTGAAAACGGGAAGATTACACACAACCACCTTCTTTATGAAAAAGAGCTGCTGTTAACCACAAGTCTGGAGTATTACACAGTTTTACTGAATCCAGAAGAAAAACTCACCATGTTGTGGCTTTTTAAATTCATGGTTGGTGTAAAACATTTTCTTTCCATTTCTTTTGCAGGAGCTTGATCCATTCTGCCATTTACATGGCAAGAGTATTCAGGGAAGGTAGGCATCAGGCTATTTTCACCAGTGATGACACTTCATATTCTAATCAAATTAGCTTCAAAATGTGTTTAATTGTAGTCTGTAATATACCCTTTACAAGTAGAATTACCAGCCCAAAGCCAATATTCTAATCACAGCAACATTAGACATTTTTTATTAATATAAAGAAGATGGCAATAGTTTCTGAAAGTGGTACTAAGCCTTGCAATAAAGCATGAGATTTCTTCAGTGTACCCTACAATCCTGCTATATTTGGCAAGTTATAGTCTCATATTTTATATTAAAGATTTCATCCTATCCATAGAGCCCCCAGATATTTCTAAGAGCAATATTATTCCTTTTCATATATATTATGAAGGGGGAGGGATAGCTCAGTGGTTTGAGCATTGACCTGCTAAACCCACAGTTATGAGTTCAGCCCTTGAGGGGGCCACTTAGGGATTTGGGGCAAAATCAGTACTTGGTCCTGCTAGTGAAGGCAGGGGGCTAGACTTGATGACCCTTCCCTTCCATTTCTAGGAGATAGGTATATCTTTATTTATTTATTTTTTAATTTCACTAATTAAGTCTTGAAAGAGTTTACTCATGCACAAAAGAAGTCCTGATTCATCTCTCACTTACACTAGTTTTATATTTGCCCTCTGTTTCTGTTCCTGCACCTTTCTTCTTTCTAAGTTTCTCTCCTTTTTCTTTCTGCCTCTCTCTTCTATCCCCCCACCCCCACCCCCCATCTCTGTCTTTCCTTTCCTGCCTCAATTCTACCTACCACGGGCTTCTGTCTTCCTCTTTCCCCTTTTGTCTGCTAAAATGGCCAGCAATTAAATAGTTAATATAGCATTTTAAAGGAACTTCGTTAGGCTTTAGAGTCAATACCCCATTGAGATTAATGGGTGTGGGGAAGTCCACACCTCAAAGAGCAGTTGTTCCAGCCTGTTTGCAGACTCAGGAAAAAATATTGCAACTGTTTGTTCTTCATATTTTAAAGGTTTTATTTCCAACCTTTCACTCAGCTTTACTGTTCCTGCTTAAAAAACTTAAATCCAGTACATACAACTAAACTTTGCCCCAAACTTTTGCTGAATAAGGTTTCCAGTCTCTGGGGCATTCTCTCCAAAGCAAACACAAGTTTGAGTTACAGCATGGCTAAGCTCAGGCCCAATGTGTGTACCAACCATAGTGAAATCCTTATGGAAAAGTACAACTTTAAAGGAGAGTGAGCTTCTGACACTGGATACTTTCTCACTGGCCAGCAGTTTGTTTATATTACTGGAAAATGATAACATAAATATAAATAGTGCCAGACCCAGGGGGCAAGGTAATGTGCTATGAGTTTAAATCTGTCATTAGGAGAAGCTGATTAGGTCTTATGTCTGTCTAAAGGATGAAGACTCGTGCCATCTGTGACAACAGTGACTGGCTTAGTTACTTATCTTCAACAACTACAGTGGGACCTGGGGCCACTATCCATTACGTGTGATTAGATCATCTTTTTAAAAAAAGCCACCACCATGTGAACAAACCTGAAGCAATGCTTCGTTTTAGGAAGTGATAATGTATTTAGCAACCAGTCTTGTTCACTAGGTCCTAACAATTACTTTAGGTTTTCTGTTTAAGTGATATTTTCTTGAATTTTTTGAATTCACCTAGTACCTGCTTGCTTATATTTAGTTGCACCACAGTAATCAAGACAAAATCTAGGTGCATAATTTGCACATTAGCTTTAAACACTAATGTTATGTAACAATATTTATACTGAGGAGACACCAACGGTATTCATCAATTGTTTTCCATGTGAAATAAGATAATTAAAAGTGGCTTTATGCCAGCCACTTCTCTACCTCCCTTCTTTCTCTGTACTGCTTAATGGCCTCTGTGTGATGTTGCTGTGGTCAGGTTGTTCTTCCTGGCTTGTTCTTAAGAGCCATCCCAAGCAGTCTATTTAGCTCCTGCAGCCTTAAAATGTGAAGGGGACTCTCTGTGAAGGACTGATACAATGTGGCCACTTTAGGAAGACCACTGCTACAGGACTTCTTGTTCCCTGCAGCGCATGGTCTGCTCTCCCAAGATGACTACCTTGGATGGAGTCAGTAGCCATTTCCCCTCTGCAATAATATTCAGGGGTCAGGGAGTTAGCCCTGAGTTCCTGACTTGTACCCTCATGTGCTGTGTAACCTTGGACAAGTCACTTAACCTCTCTGTGCATCAATTCCCCCTTCTGTTGCGAAGCATTATCCCTCTTTGTAATTCACTGGAGATCATGGTGTGAAAGGTGTTATGATAAGTGCTAAGTATAATTATTGTAAAATATACTCTTTTTAAAATTTTTAAATTAATGGAGATATCCTATCTCCTAGAACTGGAAGGGACCTTGAAAGTCCAGCCCCCTGCCTTCACTAGCAGGACCAAGTACTGATTTTTGCCCCAGATCCCATAGTGGGGAAGGTTAAAAAACTCTATTGCTGATAACTGCCAAGCTTCAGTTCATAGAATATTGTTCCAGCTGATTTTAACATCAGTGTGAAAGGTGAGACTTTAGAATCAGCTCAGGATGAAGATCATGATGACTAGTAGATTATCCCAGTTGGGTTACTGGCTCAGCTGTGACAGAGCTGGTGGTCATTCTGTTGAGCTATTGTTTGCATTGGATTGGACACTGTACCAAAGTCATGGTCTGACTGTTAACATCTGAGTTTGAGAGACATCTATCCTGTTGGGATGAGGGACCTGTTTTGGTGCTCTGCCCTCAGATATTAAGAGAGCCAGTGCACTTTCATGAGAGAGATTATTGTTTCTCTGTCAGGCCACTCTGTCGAGTGTTTGGTAAGCTGAGTTGTTTTAAAACAATGTTTATCCTCAGCCATTGATCGAGTAGCTCCCTTGTCATTCTCTTCCATAACTCTGACCTCATAAGGTGGCTTTCAACAGTTAGTATGAGCTTCCTTCTCTTGGTGGCTAATTTCAGTTCCTCTCACTGAAAGGAAGTTTCAGGCTAAATTCTCTGATTTTGAGGATGCTGGATGGGATCTGGCGGGGACGTACACCATCAAGGGAATTCCTACTTGTACTCTGAGCAGCACAAAAAAACCATAAGGTCCCCAAGTGAATACCCAAGTGCAGGAGACCTTCTGTAGGAGCCAAAGAACTATTTCCACTGATTCTATGGCCCTGGCATGGGAGTGATAGGGAAGGGCGAGGGAGGGATTGAGAGTAGTCCCGCAGCCCAGCAATTCTGCTCTGCCACTGCAGCCTTGGGGCGGGGGGCAGAAATTAAAAGATGAAACATTGCTGCCAGCCACAAGCAGGGCAAGGCAGCTGCTGGCAGCTGGCTCAGGCTGTTTCTCCACAGCTTCAGAGAGAGGAGGAAGGAATCATTCATTTTCCAAGTAGCCCTTGCTCCCTTTCTCCTGTCTGTCCTTCTCCACACCTGGCACAACGTTATCAGACTCAACTTACTGGCAGCCCCCGGAGCTTTTCTTTTCTCTTCTCTCTGCCTGTCTCTGGAAAGAAGGAGGGGGCAGCGGAAGTAGGTAAACGCTACAGCTGCTGCTGCCAGGGGTAGTAGTAGGGAGGAGGAAGAAGCTGGAGCTAGGCAGGAGATGAAAGATTCCTGGCACTGCTCCCTGTGTGGCTTTGACAGTGTGGTCTCCCCACTCTGTATGTGGCTTTGGAGCTCTGGTGAGCCAAATAGCAGCAGCTCCTCCTTCCCCTTCTGCCAGCAGATAACTGAAACCATCTTCCACTGTCTGTGGATTTTGTCCCACTTTCCCTATTGCTGTAGTTTGGGGGAGAAAATGCCCCTTCAGTATGGCCCAGAAGTCAGCAGATGCTGGGACCGTCCCCATCAGCTCAGATCTTTGCCGCCCAGCGTACATGCGTGCTCTTTCCCAACCCCTCACAAAGTCAGAGCAATGTTATTCCAGCCTCTGCCTCAGCTAGGTTTAGGAATTCAGTTCCTTCATTTCCTACCAAGTGGACTGTGTCTAAAATATGGTGACACCCACTGTAACAGGCCCTTTGACTATGTACCTAATTATATAATCATAGGTGTCTAATGACATAACTGGGTGTGAGGTATTTTCTTATATTAATATGGAATGGGCACAAGCAATCATGAAACCTGGATACTCTGCACCATTCATGGTGCCACACAATCAAGTGGAAAACCCTAGACCAGTCTGTGATATAGACAGAATTTTGTAAGAGTACCAGAATTCTTCAACATTTAATGACTGGAAGCTATTCATGTAGCCACTTAGAATTATTACCAAATAATTCTAGTGTCATTTTAAAAGACCAGATCCTTTGCTTTAATATGACAAACAAAAATCCCTGAGGAGAAGAAATGGGAAGTACATGTGCCCAAAACATTTGACACTCACTACATGGGAGGCTTCCAGACCAACTTTCATCCTATATTGCCATGGGATTATTTGGTATTACTAAAGGCTGAAATGGGGCACAGTTTTTTTTCAACCTGGAAAATATTATTCCAGATCTAGAATTCACTATTAATTAATGTAGCTGTCTTTCATCAGGGAACAGGACAATGTTTTGAGTACATAGATGCTTTTTACTCACTCAAAAGCAATATCTTGGGTGATTTGTAAAAACATTAAGAAATTTGAAGTAGAAAGGCTAGTGGATTGGAATAAGACTCAGGTGAGCAGTGTCCTAATCCTAACTCTGCCACTTCTGTGACCTGGGGCAAGTCTCTCTGTCTCTGTTTCTCCTCCTACCCTTGGTCTGTCATGTCTGTTTAGAGATTGTAAGCTCTTTGGGGGAAAGGACAATTTGTACAATGCCTGTAAGCATCACTTTAATTAAGAATCTGCTAAAATGGCTGCTAAAATGTATTCTGTAATTCCCATAAATGCCATTTGCTATTTTCTAAAACCACTTACGAAGGTGATATGCAGAAACAAGCATTTGTTTGTTTATCTTAAGGTTGGGTATTAAACATATCACTATAATATCTAGGTACTTCATAACAGTAAGACCATGAGTAAAATTTTCAAGAGCCCAATGACTTGGGATCTTAAGTCCCATTGGAAATCACTTGGGTGCTTTTGAAAATTTTACCCCATGTCAAAATCTAATAATATAATCCATTTGATTCTCCAGTTTAATCAGTGATCTCAGTAAATCATGGTAGCATATTCACAGCCCACGCTTTGAAATCAAAACAGACGGGAGCAGAATCATAATTAGAGGGTTCCTTAAGTCTGAGCAAGTAGTCTGGAAGTTCAGTAAACAAGCTGGAAACAAAGTTAAGTTATGGAGTCACAATATTGAGGAAAAAAAGAACTTCACAGCACACAAGGCAAATGTAAAAACAGATATACACAGACTTACATGCATCAGGGAAACGTCATTCATAGATTTTAACATCAAATAGAACCATTATGATCATGTAGTCGTACCTCTTGCAGAAGTATAAGCATATTATGACAATATAATTATTTATCAACAAAAACAGCAACCTTATCAAAAAACAATGCCAAGTTTGACAAGACCTATTTTTTATAAAACAGCATTGATTGGCATTAATTATGCTACTGTCCTTTAATTCTCTGCAAAATGCATTGCATATCTGTCTTTCCATGATTTTGCCCAGGACTGATTTGATTCAGCCTATAACTTTCCAATGATTCAGAGTGCTCCTCGGCCAACTGTTTTTTAATATCCTTGTGTGCAAATTATCAGGTCTTGGAGATTTAAATTGCTTAACTTTAATAGCTGCTGTTTAACCTCCTTCCTAGTTACTGAGGGAAGATGACATGATTGATTCATGTCAATAGAGTAAGTGTCTAAGGAAATCTGAAGGAGAATAATAGCTGTGTTATTACTGTAAGATACTGTAGTGTATAAAATCAACATTGCTAGATGTAGTACTTGTACCATTAAAGTACAATGTTGTAATTTTTAAATAAGGTATTACCCTCCCCAATCTGGCATCAGGGCTGGCTTTGGCAGTTCGGGCGGCAGTCCGAGCGGCTCTTTTTTTTTTCACTTGGGGAGGCAAAAATGGTAGAACCGGCCCTGTCTGGCATGACCACATCATAGGTTTTCTGTTGCTGTGGTCAAAGCCAGACAATGGGTCCCCTAAAGTTGACGGAAATAGGGCCCTAGATCTGGAGGGCCTGGAAATGTAAAGGAAAATCTTAGGTTTTTTCTTTAAAAATAATAATAATAATAATGATAATATCTTTAGTCCTATAGCACCAGGATGGTAAAGTAAGTTTTGAAGTAGAATGAATCAGACAAATGTGGCATGTATCCCAAAATTATCCTCTCACAAACACTCCCCCAAATCCTCTGTCCCTGTGCATAGTGGTGTAGCCATGGTGGACAAATACTAGTTGCAGTCCATTTGCGGAAGGGGCAGCAAAAGGCTTCCCCTCCTTAAAAGCCAACTCTGGTTGTGGTTGCTAAGCAACAGTATAATTCTGCAGTTTTCACAGTGGCTCCAGCTGCCAAAGTTGCTAAGCAACATCAATTGGCATCAATGTGTGCACTTTTGGAATAATCCTGTAATATCCATTATAGGAAGAGAGCTTTATGGGATTTCTCCTAGATCTTAGCCTGGCTCTTGCTAGTTGTTGTGTGACAGGAAATTAGGGCTGGTAACAACTTTAGGGTGATGCTTGTTGTAGGCCTTCAAGATATTATTATGATACAGAAAGCAAACAGACTGGTTCTGCAGTGGTTACATTAAGAGTATACAATGCAGAAATTATATCTCTTCTGAACACACCCTTCTTCTGTGTCGTACCTCTGAGTGTAGCAGATGCATAACTTTATGCTCTGTATTTCCACAGAGTCCTGCAATTTAATCCATTTATCTCACAGTACCAGGCAGTGTGACATTAAGGAAAAAATGTATCCCATCTTCCTTTGACAGTATTTGGATTCTAAAGTAAAATGACCCTGAGCTAACGCTTTCCCATATAAATTTTAGCCAGTGAATATTCTGCTCCTCTAAAAGTCACAATACATGAGTAGCCTATGGACCTTTAAGTCTACAAAGGACTTATTCAGGTCGCCTCTTACAAATATGTAGAATACGCTAAATGATATGTAGCTTTTGTGCCTCATTGGCAGCTTCCCCAAAACTATGTTGTTTACCCTCTTGATGTCCTCAAATACATTGAGAGCTGTTTTGGAGTAGGTCCAAGGGTTAGGGGGTGTGGCTGATGTGTCTTAGCGCATAGCCACCTGATCCCATATGCCACTCCATCCACCTTTCGGATTACTCATGCTTCTGGCAGTAGTAAACTGCTGTGTAGATGCTGTGCAAATATTTGCAGTTTGGCCAGACAAAGGAATTCTGCTTTGCACATGTTCTAATAGCAAATATAAAGAGGGCCTGAATCATGAACAACTACAAAAGGTTAATTTCCCTCTCCCTCCCCCCCCCATAGTTTGTGCCGAACAAGTTATATTCTGCAAGGCGCCTTCCCCAATTTCAGATAGTTGGGTTTACCCACATTGATATGATAGGTGCAATAGTGCCATGTATTGGCCTGGTGTGTGTGCGTATGAGTGAATGATGCTGCCTTTTCGTGATTGGCAAAGAGAAAAGATATGGTACCTGCCTACTACTAGTGCTAGCTATAGGTGTTTTCCTAAGCTCCAGTAAGAGGCCTTTGGTTTTACAGGTGAAGAGAAAGCGCTCAGACATACGTTTTAGATAATTTTATTGTCTGCCAACAATGAACATTATGATGGCCCAACTAAAAATCAATAAATAAAGGGGGCATTGTCAGGTACAGTGAAGACCCACATTTCATAAAATAAGCTTGATAAAATAAAACATTGATTGATAAAATAAGCTTTTACAGAACCTAAACCAGGAGGTGAAGCCCAGGGGAAAAGTGGTTTTAAGCCACTTTTGTTTCCTCCAGTTCGTAGGCTCCTGTGAAGACCCAAACCAGCATTTTGTTGTTCTCATTTATGGCAGCCCATCCTGAGCTCCCTGTGAACTGTGGCGCAGAATCCCCATGGCGCTATGTGCTACAGAACCACCACTAACTCCACCCTGGGCATGCCAGGGTTTGCAAAAGAGAGTAGGGAACATAGTCACTTATGCCTGCACCAGGGAATTCTCCTCTGGTCAGTAGCCGTGCACCAGCGTATAGTGGATAGAGTTGGGGACAGAATCGCTTCCAGTATATTGTTAACAAAAATGGTACAGAAGCAATGGAATTCATTTAGGCCTTGATCCTGCAAATACTTTGTTCAGTCAGACTGCTCATATGCATAACGTTATTAAATTGCATATTTGAAGAACCAGGGTCATTTGCAAAATCCTCTGAGATGAATTCAGTTGTGAGTAACTGTAGGAAAAAGAGCATTTCTTGATAGCTACCCAGTGAAAGTCCTGCCACTTGTTCTTCTTTAGATACCATGCATTTAATAGTGCAAAAATTAGTACAGTAGTGCAGTCCCTCAAAATGCAATAAATGACAGTTTGTCGTGTCATGTGGTACCAGCAAGAGCCACTGCTCTGTGTGGAAGCATTTTAATCACTTGCAGTTCTAACTAATGAGAAATTCATTGGCTGTTGCTGTCAGCTGCCTTTGTGAACACCCTTTTTGTGTGCACTTCCTGGAACTGACAGCAAGCAGTAATAATAGCAATTAGCTCACACCATAAACCGGTCCTTCTTGCACCATCACATTTCAAAGAGTTTTTGTTATAGGCCTCCACCTTTCAAGATGATTCATTGGAAAATTACTCCAACATAAAAGCCTGTGCCGGAACACCTACCTTTGGCAGTAAACACTTCTGGGAGTTTCTGACAGCAGTGTCAGAAAATGAGAGACAAACTTAAAAAATACAAATAAGCAAAACAGTGAAAATACTGATTTTTTTCTATTAAAATAAACCACCACATGGTTAATATTGATACAGTTTCACCTTGAGTAAATCTTCAATGTAAGGAGAAGTGCCAATGTTATAGATGGAGAAGTACTATACGTTGTGATGAGGAGACAAACATTTTCTGAAATGGTATTTGTGTAATAGAGTAGCATTTTTTTAATGAAATTGCAAATCCATAATGATCTCTCACTTGAACAGTACACAGAGAGAGAGAGAGAGAGAAAATGGTTCTCTTCTGTACCTGGGGTGGAGGCAGAGTTGTTTGTTCAACTGGTTATGTGTAAATTAAGGTGGGTGTGTCTGAAATAAGCCTACATTTCATGTGATTCTGAGTGGAAGAGGAGGTGGGAAAAGAGCTGGAGGTTTGCGAGGTGCAGTCAAAAAGAATGGTTTAAAGACAACAGTCTGAAGTGTCAATAGTTCCAGAGCAACCAGACTTAATCCTGGAATGTAAGTGCAAAATAAAGTATTCTCTTTATTTAAGGGGACAAATGATTTTATTGTACACCAGAAAAGGGCTCGAAAGGTTTACCAGGCCAGCTTTTTACTAGCAGCTACTTTTTGAAATGTGAAGTGTTAAAATACATTTCATTATTAAAATTATTTATTTAAAGTTGTTCCATGGTATTTAGGAACATAGGAAGGATACACTATATTTTAACTGAACTAATATTTAATGTATGGACTGAGGTTTGTTTTATTAGCAAGCTTTTAATATTCACTTGAAATAAAATAAATATGAAAATGTTTAGAAAGAACACTCAGTTTAAGACTAGAGTCGTGACTTGCATTGAGGAAATATTTTAGAACTGTATATGAACTCAGATATATGTAAACTAAACCCATTGGAATTGTATTTTAATTTGCAAAAATGTCTTAACTCAGCAATGTACACTTCACTTATTAATGTAGAGCCTGTAGAGACTTTACTTTTACTCCTAATTTATGGCAGATTTATTTTAACTCCTGGATAAGGGATGATATCTTAGCTGAGAAGTCCAGACAGCTTTATATTGCAAGAAAAGAAAAAAAAATATTTTACTGGGGATTAGTGATTAGAGTTTTTAGTACTTATATGTCAGCTGCATTTTCATGTACCTTAACTGCTGTAAATTCTAATGTCCTGTAAGCAACACTGTATTATTTTGGTTGTAATAGTACCTTACAGTTTTAGTCTCCATTAGTAGTTATTGTGCTTAACAGTACTGAAGTGGTGTAAAACACTTGCAGGATATTCTGAAACTGAGTGAATTTCACCTAAAAGAAATTTTAAACAACACTAACATGACACAAGGGGACCAAAGCAAGGGAAGAATTGAGCCCAAAACTCTGTTCTTGATGATCATTACAAATGCTGAAGGGGGGTGGGGAAGAGGAAATGACATGAAGGTCTCAGTTAAGGCCAATGGGCTAAATTCTGGTCTCAGGTGTGCACTTCTCCCACAGATGCTATTGCTGTGCACATCCATCAGAGGGCAGAATTGGGAGCTTTAACTTTGAACTTCCCGGCTTTGTCATTTAGTATCACAATCTCAACATTATCTGAGTACAAGGCCAGCTGTTTTCCTGCCACAGAACAAACTGTGGGAACAGAAAAAGGTTTTGGTCAGCAGCGTGGAAACGTAATCAAAGTCTTCCCTTGGGGAATGAATTAAAATATCCGTAGTGTCTTGGAGTAGTTGTTTAAGCAGTTTGTTAAAACACTGTTATATGTATATATTTCAAAATATATTATAATATTTACCTGTTAGCCTGGGATGGCTTAATAGGACCTTGTTTCAGAGACTCATCCTGTGAGATTGGAGAGGCAAGGTGGGTGAGGTAATATCTTCTATTGGACCAATTTCTGTTGGTAAGATGGACAAGCTTTCAAGTTTACACAGAGCTCTTCTTCAGATCTTCTTCAGAGTGTCACAGCTAAATACAAGGTGGAACAAATTGTTTAGTATAAATTGTTAACACATATTTCAAGGGATCATTCAAGGTGAATTGGCCCATTAACACCTCTCTAGTCATTGGGGGGGGAAGGGGGTGGATTAGTGAGTTATAGATTGTTGTAATAAACCATAAATCCAGTGTCTTTATGCTGTTCATGATTTTTAGTGTATAGCAAAGTTATGAATTTAAGATCCCAGGTTCGTCTTTTGAAGGTGTTGTGCAGGTTTCCTTTGAAGATAAGGACAGAGAGGTCGGGGCGGCTCTAGCTTTATTGCCGCCCCAAGCACGGCAGGCAGGCTGCCTTTGGCGGCATGCCTGCAGGAGGTCCACGATCCCGCAGATTCGGTGGCATGCCTGCGGGAGGTCTGCCAGTCCCACGGCTTCAGGGTACCCGCCGCCGAATTGCTGCCAAATCCATGAGACCGGCGGACCTCCCGCAGGCATGCCGCCGAAGGCTGCCTGACTGCCGCCCTCGCAGGGACCGGCAGGGCGCCCCCCGAGGCTTGCTGCCCCAGGCATGCGCTTGGAGCGCTGGTGCCTGGAGCCGCCGCTGAGAGAGGTCAGATAAAGAGTGATTGCTTTGTGAAAAGGGTTCATCCTCAGGTGTTTTTTTGTCATGTTGTGGGGTTTCCATTTCAGATGCAGGGGCGGCCTTAGGCATATGTGGCTGCATTGGGCACCTGAAAATTTGGGGCACCACCAGGACAGCAGGTAAGAGCAGTTCAGCTCCCACACATCCAGCGTTCTCTGCAGTCTCCTTAGGCAGGGCCGTATTCACAGAGCCGAATATGCCGGCGCGGTGCATTCTGCATGAGGGAGAGGGTATGGGGCTCTCTGTGGGGAGCTGTGAGGCGGACCGGGCGGCTCAGTATCCTTTGCTGCTTCGTCCCTTCCCCTAGGCTGTGAGCCCGAGCTGCCACAGCGTCTACCACAGCGTCTGCTGCGTACAAAGCTCGGTGTGTGTCAGCAATGGAGGGTCCACGGATGGGGGTGGTGGCTGTGCCCCAAGTCGGGCATAGGGGCACCAGTTTAATAATACTGCGTAGGGCCCCATAAATCCTAAGGACGGCCCTGTTCAGATGGCAAAATTATGAGATTGAACATCCTCAACTCTCGTTGATTTTAATGGGAGTCGAGAGCATTCACCACTCTATGATGAACCACTTTATCTCTTGGGAGAACCCATCCTGAAATTTGGTATGATCTTTGAGCCAGATCCTGCTCCCTTTGAAACCAGTGGGAGTTTTGACAGTAACTTCAACAGGAAAAAGCTAGGACTCCTATTACTCTTTAAGGATATGTCTGCACAGCAAAGAAAAACCCATGGCTGGCTGACTTGGGCTTGCGGGGCTCAGGTGGTGGGGCTGTTTCATTGCTGTGTAGACTTCAGGACTCAGGACGGAGCCTAAGCTCTGGGACCATCGCACCTCACAGGGTTTTAGAGTTCGGACTCCAGCTTGAGTCCGGAAATCTACACAGCAATTAAACAGCCCTGAAGTCTGAGCCCCACGAGTCTGAGCCTGTTGAGGCCAGCTGCGGGCTTTTCTTTGCTGTGTAGACATACCCTAAGGGCTTAATCCTGCGCTCATGGAGCAGGTTCAGGCACTATACATAAGCACAGCATGAAATAACTTTAAAAACCCCTCCAGTTTAAAAAAGTTAATATTCTATCATGGTAATAAAATACCCTAGAAGCTTATGGCATTTTATGGACTACTAGATCCCAATTCTTTTCTTACACCCACATAGTGCCATCGATTTTAGTTAGCTACTCTTGCTTTATTACGGAGCATGCGAGCAGATTTAGGCCAACAATCTGGAATTTCATCATAAGGCAAAAATAAAGAGAGTGGTGGAGAGTTCCTTAGAGAATATTAACACCTGCATTGTAAACTACTGGAAACGATGTCTGAACATAGTCTGTACAATAGTTCTGAGTGTCATGAGTCAATCTAATAGAGAGTTGATAAATTAGGAAAATGAGCTGGTAGTAACGCCTAAGTGGAGAACAATTCCATCCTTTTGTTTTATTTTTTTAATCTCCCTGTGTAGATTGGATGAACAAAGACCCAGTTCTGCACTTTTTACTCAGGGAAATAATCCATTGGTCTTAAATTCTGGAAGTCAGGAGTAATTCCATTAAAATCAATGAAGTTACACTGGTACAAAATGGGTAGAAATGAAGGGCCCTGTTTATGTGAAACTGGTATGAAATCAGAGTCAGGCCCGCTGCCTGTAAGTGGAGTTTTGTCTAAGTGAGGACAGCAGGATAAGACTGCATTTAGTGTTAAGGATGTGAAAACCAAATGTTTTTATCTAAAGCTCAATGGAAAAATAATACTTCTAATGTAGTAAGTTGACATTTAGAATTCCAGACACCGTATGAATTCAGGGTAGTATAAGAAATTTTAAAAATTATTTGAATACAGTTAAAAGCAAAAAGTTTCAAATGAGCTGTCCATCGGAACTAACTTTGGCAAAGAAAATCCCTTGCCACTCAGATGATATACACAGTGCTTCTGGTAACTGAGAAACATAGCAACAAAATTGTATTTAGGGGAGAGTCTGCCAGCTTCAGCAAAAACAGTGTTGGAGAAGAGATCAGGGAGGAGCATCACAGAAGGAACCCTTTGAAAGCTGTTTTCTCATGATGTTTGAGATGAAGATTGTTATGAGCCTTAATTTTAGGAGAAAGAAGGATGAGGAGGCAAAGTTTCAAATCACTTGATTATAAAATGAAGGTTTACAGTTTTTTGTTTCTTTTAGTTATCTGGCTTAACCTAATTATTGTGTGATACTGGATCTCTTGCATCACAATGGGGAATGAAAACAGCCGCACAGAAAATCAGGTGGGTGTGATGAAACTTTCCTTCCCCCTTGTCCTTACTGCCTATCTTACAGCAAGTCTTTTCAGAGAACTGTTCGTTTTCCGATGTATTAAATTCTGCTCTGTTATACCCATGCAAGTCCAAGGAGTTTAATGAATGCTACCGAGGGCAGAATCTGGGCCTTAAACAGTAAAATGTTATATTAGTTTCCTCTTCTTTCAAGATAACCGCCTAGTTTACATGTGTTGATCCAGGCATTTATACCTTGCTCAGCACAAGAGTCCTCTAGTATTTAATTTTGGTGGAAGGTGATCTTGGATTATTTGTCTGATAAATTTACAGATGTGTTTATCCTTCAAATGTTTTATTTTTTAAATCACTGCAGTGAAAAGTACCTGTAATCTTTCCCTTTGCTAAATATGTCTAGTTACATTGGCTCTAACTCCAAGGGCTGCTAATAGTGAGTTGCAGATGCTTCAACGCCTCTCAGGATTTGGCCCATTGATTACATGTGAGTAAAAGTTGTGATTGTTCCAAGGGCTGGAGATCACCGGAACACAACAGCTGTCTGGCCATGCCACATTTCTCCCTTATGCTGGGACTGGGAGTGAGATCGCATAGTGTTGATTACGTTGACTCTATATGTCTACACTGCAATAAATGACTGGCAGCTGGTCTAGGTCAGCTGACTTGGGCTCACAGGGCTCAGGCTGAAGGGCTATAAAACTGCAGTGTAGACGTTCAGGCTTGGGCTGGGAGCCTGGGCTCTGAGACCCTGCAAGCAGGGAGGGTCTCAGAGTCCAGCTCTAGCCCTACCCTGCAATTTTATAGCCCTGTAGCTACAAAAAAAAAGGATACAAGCCCAAATTATTTTCCAGGTCTCGGTTAACACAAAATGCATTATTAGGCAGAGAAAATTACAAGTAATTAAAATGGAAGGAATCACTGAAATCTGCAAAGCATCCATTGAAAAGATTTGTTATGTTTTGCTTATCCAGTGATCCAAACTAACATGTTTCAGTTAATAAATGTTTAACTACATTTGTTTCTAGTCAGAAGTTGCTGGCACAAATAAAGTCATCCTAATACCACCCAACGAAGGAACACAGCAGGTATTAGACAATGAAAATGATTTGCATGGTTTGTGTTTCAACATTTTAACATAAGTTGTGGCTGTTTGTTTGACATGCATGACCTTTTGGCTTTTCTTTTCTTGGCGCTGACTGCAAATTTAATAAGCAGCCATGTATATGTTTTCAGCAGGTTGTCAAAAAAAAATCAAAATCTGGTTTCTTTTAAACATGTGTTTAGTTGTTCAGTAACATTCTATGCTATTAGAGAAATGTCCAATGCTAATATGTTATTGCATGCCAGCTTTCCTTCCGGTTTTTTATTAATTAAGATGGAGAAATGAATTTTGTTGATGGAGCCCATACCAATTCACATGTGGTGTGTGTTGGTATATTTATCAGGTAGCAACATCCCAAAATTCCAGCACTGAGCTGTGTCATGAACAAAATGTACAAGCATGGAATCAGAGATGGGAGACTATACACTAAATTTAGCACTGTCTTAAAAGTTAGAAGGTCTCTTTATTAATTCTGAGCACCCAAGACTGTGCTAGGAGCTTCACAGAAAAGGAGTAAAAGACAGTCCTGCTGGAGAGAGTATACAATCTACATTCAAAAATCACAGAAGAAGTGATGGTAATAAACAGAAAGTGAAGCAGAAAGTTCTAGATTTAGAACTGAACTTGGCATTTTTGAGATTCGAGTTGGCTCTGGCAGTGCATGAGTTCTCAGTGGCTGTGTGATTTTAACAACCCCACCCCCACCTCCCCATCCTCTGGTCATCCTAGAAACAGGGGAAAAGTTACTTTCAGAAAATTATTCTTGTTGGTGGCATAGCACATTTGCTTCCACTGAGTTAGAAATACAGGGATTTCAAAGTCACATTTCCTTTGAAAAGCAACAGTTCAAATTAAGGGGAAATTGTGTTGTTAAATTCAAGGAGAGTTAGTGACAACAAAAGTTTTGGCCCAGATTGTGCAATTAAGGCCCAGCCCTTATTAGTGTTATGTTCACCACATACACACAGAGAAGTTAGATAAAAACATAAAATACTCTTGCTGGAAGGTTGCAGCGTAACACCACTTTATTTCTTAAAATTCAGAACAACAATCCACAAGGAAGGAAGGAGGGAGGGAGAGAGAGAGAACAGGCCTCTAGATAAAACAGAGGCACACCTCACCCCTCCAGACCTTTTGGCTGGCTGTAGACAGAGGGTATGTCTACACTGCAATTAAAAACCTGTGGCTGGCTCATGCCAGCTGGCTTGGGCTTGCGGGGTTTGGGCTAAAACAGCCCCTTAGACCAAGCCCCACGAGCTCAAGTCAGCTGGCACAGGCCAGCCGCAGGGTTTTTAATTGCTGTGTAGCTATACCCTGACTGTTGTAGGTACAGATGGCATCCTTCCCTATAGAGTCCCCTAGCCTGCAAGTGTAACCCATGCCTGTTTGGTGTGGCACTAGAGATTGATGAGTTTTCTACACCCTTGCTAAGAGAGACACGTGTTTTAGCTCATGCTGTAGATGCTCATGTGTTAAGCTCCACAGATCCTAGGTTTGATCCCAGCCGCTGACCACGGGGATCTGTCAGTGTTACACAAGCAGGACCAGGAAACCCTTCACACTTAAAGTGGTAGCTTGGGATTTTAACACAGTTTTCAGTACGCTACAAGTAGCTGCTACTGCAGAGTCACCCTTTCCTAAGGGGAAAGCTGTGGAAGGCACAATGACTTCTGGTGCTCCAGGAGAGCCCAGTCACTGGGCTTCCCATTAGGCATTTAAAAACACAGCAACTGTCACTAGGGTTGCCAACTTTCTAATTGCACAAAACCAAACACCCTTGCCTTGCCCCGCCCCTTCTCTGAGGCCCAGCCCCCACTCATTCCATACCTGTCCCTCCCTCGCTCGCTCTCCCACAACCTCACTCACTTTCACCAGGCTGGGGCAGGGGGTTGGAGGGAGGGAGGGGGTGAGAGCTGTGGCTGGGGGTGCAGGCTCTGGGGTGGGTTTGGGGTGTAGGAGGGGGCTCTGGGCTGGGGCTGAGGGGTTTTGAGTGGGGCAGGGGGTTGGGGTGCAGGAGGGGGTTGGGGTGCAGGCTCCGAGAGGGAGTTTGGGTGTGGAAGGGGGTTCCGACGTGGAGCAGGGGGTTGCGGTGCGAGGTCTGGGAAGGAGTTAGGGTGCGGGAGGAGGGTTCTGACCTAGGGCAGGGGGTTTAGGGTGTGGGCAGTGGTGAGCTGGAGCCGGTTCGCACCGGTTTGCGCGAACCGGTTGTTAAATTTTGAAGCAGTTTTAGAACTGGTTGTTAACCCATGTCCCTGCAAGGGGGTGCTGTGGCTTTGATGGGCTCTGGACAGGAAGTGATGTAATTCCTCCTCCGGCTGCTGGGGGCGCTGTGGGAGCCATGTGGGCCGCCGCCTGGCCCTGGGCACGGGCCCTGTTGCTGCTGCTGCTCCCCCGACCCCTGGTCCTGGGGCTCCCGCTGCTTCCTGGTGGGTCCCCGGCTGCTCTGCTGGGCCTGGGCTGCGTCCTGCTGCTCGGACTGCTCTAAGCCGCTCTCCCCGTGAGTACCCGCCACCCTGCCCGCAGCCAGCCCCTGTCTCCAGCCAGCCCGCACCCCCTGCCCACAGCCAGCCCCTGCCGTACCCCCTGCCCTGTCTCCAGCTAACCCCTGCCACACCCCCCTGCCCGAAGCCAGCAAACCCTTGCCGCACCCCCCTGTGGCCCTGCCCGAAGCCAGCCAGCCCCACACACCCCTGTCTCCAGCCAGACCCACACCCCCCTGTCTCCAGTCAGCTCCGCACCCCCTGCCCTGCCCCCAGCCAGCCCCGCACCCCCTGCCTCCAGCTAGCCCTGTCCCACGCCCCTGTCTGCAGCCGGCCACTGGTGCCCTGCAGTTCCCAGGGCAGTAACCCTGCACACCTGCTTCAATGAGGGGGGCAGGGAGCAGCTGGGACCCACACGTGTGCACACCACACCCCCAGGGAGTGACGGGGACCCACACATGTGAAATGGAGCTCATTTCTAATTCAGGCCCATCTTTTTAAAAAATAACTTTAGGTAGGGTTAACATACATCAGTATTTTCCTGGACATATCGGGCTTTTTGGTTCTTAAATCACCGTCTGGGAGGAATTTTTAAATTTTAAAAATTCTTCCTGGGAAAATACGGACGTATTTTTTATTGTTAAGTATGACTTCCAATGACTCAATGCATTGCCACTTCCTATGGAGAAAGGTACAAAAAATACATACTGTGGCACATCCCTTAAATCAGAACTTTTTATAGGGAACCGGTTGTTAAGATTTTGGCAAATCATCACTGGGTGCGGGCTCCAGCCGGGTGGCACTTACCTCAGGCGATTCCCGGTCGGTGGCGCAGCGCGGCTAAGGCAGGCTACCTGCCTGCCCTGGCTCCGCACTGTCCCTGGAAGCGGCCGACATGTCCGGCCCCTACATGGTGGGACCAGGCAGCTCTGCGCACTCCCCACGGCTGCAGGCAACGTGCCCGCAGTGCTCATTGGCTGCTGTTCCCGGACAATTGGAGCTGCGGAAGCGGTGCTCGGGGCGGGGGCAGCGTGCGGAGGTTTCCTGATCGCACCTGAGCCTAGGGGCCACAGGGACATGCTGGCCACTTCCGGGAGTGGCGCGGAGCCAGGGCAGGCAGGGAGCCTGCCTTAGCCGAAAGGGCCCGATCAGCTGTTTCCAGTTGAAAACCAAACACCTGGCAAGCCTATATGAAGCCAGAGTTGCTGTTTTCTCTTGTCATACTTAACATGAAGTCCAAGAAGCCCAGCATTTTCCAGAATTTCCAATGGGCGACAGACAGCTGCACAACAACCAAGTGATGTAGATCACATGGGCAGGCGTAAAACACAAAGCATTTACCAGAAATGTGAAAGCAGTTCTGTAGCTGTAACGCATTTGTCCCAAAGTGCACTTAAGCATCTGCTATATACATTCACGCAGGTCAGGGCTGAAGCACACTGGTGGGTTGTTGTGAAGAAGCTCACGTTGCCACTGCCTGTGCTGCACCTGTTCTGGGGATAAATAGTTCAGACTCCTCAGTAGCGCAGAAAGGTCATAAACACCAACAGTGCAAGTAGTACAACCTTTGGGTTCAGACTGCCATTGCTTTTTCTGAAAGGAAAAAGAAATATGGTGTGTGATAGTGAGATTAAGACAGTGGCTAAGTATGGAAGCACAGCATTTTTAAATTTATTTTTTACATGCGCAGTTAGAGATTTCTAACTTATTACTCAAAAGGAGGAAAATAACATGCTACTGTAGGGTCATAAAATAAAAGTCTGAGCAGAATTTTAAAATGGCTTTTGCTTTCTTGTTATCACAATTGCCTAAACTTTGTCCTGTTAGTGTCGATTATAAAATGGTAGGGAAAAACCTCCATGATAATTGTCACCTTCAGCAGGGAGGCTAAAGACTGAAAGGTTGTGAAAGCTGAATTACTTTACCCACAAGGTTACTTTTAAGACACATTGATATGAAGCTTCAGTTGTTGTTGTTGTTATTATTATTATTTATTATTTTTATTATTGTATTTGCATTACATAGTGCCTATGAGCCCTAGTCAAGGATCAAGGCCATTGTACTTGGGCCACAGACAGAACAAAAAGATCCTTGCCCCCAGAAAGCTGCCACTGCCTTTGCAGTGCTGGTAGAGAACTCCTCGTGTTAGAGCTCTGTCAAGCAGCAACTTCTGTGTTCACTAGAGGCTTATCTTCATGGTGCGTTAGTGCACACCAGTGGGGGTTTGTTTTCTAGTGGGCACTAACTGGCCGTGTGGACCCTGCTGAGGTGTTTCCCAATGTGCTTCTCCTTGCTCCAGAAGTTGTGACCTGGAGGCACTGACCACTTGCAGCAGCACTCTCTGCCCCCCACCCCGCAACCCTAATCTCCAACTGGTGCAGAGAGGAGGCCTGGGTATGTGTGTTGGAGAATGAGCCCACCCTGCACTCACCCCTACATGTGGGGTGGGCCTGGCTCCCTACTCTGGGTGTTGCAAACTGGCCCATGGAGTTGCAGTGCTGCTCTGGTTTGGCTTGGTCGCAGGGTTGCAGTGCCCTGAGTAGGGAGCCGGACCCTTTCCGATGGGACAGGAGCCGCCGCTGCTGGGTGAGTTCCTGGGCTTTCCCCTCCATGCTGGGCTAGGATTAAGGTTATGGTGCTGCGGCAAAGGATGCTGCTGCAGGAGGAGGAGTTCACCCATCGACACGGGAGGCTACACCTGCCACTGCTCCATTGGTTATTGCAATATCAAACAGCACAATAAAATCTCTTCTGAGGCACTGACAACACCAAAGAACTCAGTACTAAAATTATCATTTACCTGACAGAGATTGCAGTAAGGTAAAATGTCCTTGCCAACAAGTATGGGACAAAAATGCAAATGATGGACCTGACCTTGCAAGGAGCTCTGCTCAAACAATTCTCTACCACCATTTTCACAAAGTGATTTCTAGGGCTGTCAAGTGATTAAAAAAATCAATTGCAATTAATTGTGCTGTTAAACAATAATAGAATACAGTTTATATAAATATTTTTGGATGTTTTCCACATTTTCAAATATATTGATTTCAATTACAACACAGAATACGAAGTGTACAGTGTTTACTTTATATTTATTTATTAGAAATATTTGCACTGTAAAAATAAAAAAAATAGTATTTTTCAGTTCACCTCATACAAGTACCATAGTGCAATCTCTATCGTGAAAGCGCAATTTACAAATGTAGATTTTTTTTGTTACATGACTGCACTCAAAAATGAAACAATGTAAAACTTTAGGGCCTACAAGTCCACTCAGTCCTACTTCTTGTTCAGCCAATCACTAAGAGAAACAAGTTAGTTTACATTTATGGGAGATAATGCTGCCCGCGTCTTATTTACAATGTCATCTGAGAGTGAGAACAGATGTTTGAATGGCACTTTTGTAGCCGACATTGCAAGGTATTTATGTGCCAGATATGCTAAACATTCATATGCCCCTTCATGCTTTGGCCCCCATTGCAGAGGACATGCTTCCATGTTGATGACACTCGTTAAAAAAAAAAAAGAGTTTAATAAAATTTGTGATTGAACTCCTTGGGGGAGAATTGTATGTCTCCTGTTCTGTGTTTTACCCCTATTCTGCCATATATTTCATGTGATAACAGTCTCGGATGTCCCAGCATGTCTTTTTAAGAACACTTTCACTGCACTTAACTCAAGATTTAAGAATCTGAAGTGCCTTCCAAAATCTGATCAGGATGGGATGTGGAGCATGCTTTCAGAAGTCTTAAATGAGCAACACTCCAATGCAGAAACTACAGGACCCGAACCACCCAAAAAAAAAAAATCAACCTTCTGCTGGTGGCATTTGACTCAGGTGATGAAAATGAACATGCGTCGGTCCACTCTGCTCTGGATCATTATAGAACAAAACCCATCATCAGCATGGACGCATGTCCTCTGGAATGGTGGTTGAAGCATGAATCTTTAGCGCATCTGGCACGTAAATATCTTGCAACGCTGACTACAACAGTGCTAGGTGAACACCTGTTCTCACTTTCAGGTGACATTGTAAACAAGAAGCAGGCAGCATTATCCCCTGCAAATGTAAACAAACTTGTTTGTCTGAGCGATTGGCTGAACAAAAAGTCAGACTGAGTGGACTTGTAAGTCCACTCCAAAGTTTTACATTGTTTTGTTTTTGAGTGCAGTTATGTAAAAAAAAAAAATCTACAATTGTAAATTGCGCTTTCACGATAGAGATTGCACTACGGTACTTGTATGAGGTGAATTGAAAAATACTATTTCTTTTGTTTATCATTTTTACAGTGCAAATATTTGCAATACAAATAATATAAAGTGAGCACTGTACATTTTGTATTCTGTGTTGTAATTGAAATCAATATATTTAAAAATGTAGAAAAAATCCAAAATATTTAATAAATTTCAGTTGGTATTCTATTGTTTAACAGTGCAATTAATTGTGATTAATTTTTTTAATTGCAATTAATTTTTGAGTTAATCGTGTGAATTAACTATGGTTAATCAACAGCCCTAGTGATTTCCCATCCACATGATCGACACAACTATGTTACCAGAAATCTTTTTCAAGAATCCGTCTTGTAAACTCTTTTTCTGGCCAGTTTTATAGTGGAGATAGAACATTAATATATATATACACACACACACACACACACACACACACACACACACGTACGTATATAGGCACTCCTGTCTAATAGCTGTTAGGGTATTAGATTAGTGTTTTAGGCAAGTGGCAGTATCCCACTTTGTGTATTTGGATGCACTGTGAATAGCAGCCAGCTCTTTTCACAAGGGCTCTGCTGCAGTTTTAAGAAATTGATTTAATTTGTAAGTATAACAAGAATACTGACGAGTGCTCTACTATTCTGAGTTTTGGATGACAAACTTTCCACTACCCTTTTCTGCAATCAGTTCAGGGCAGTAAAATGAGCAGTGTACTGGCCGCAAAGTATCATGTACACTTGATAATAGCCTGCTAAGTCACACATGTGCATACCATTTGGCTGAAAAGATGTGTGGCCTGCTGTCTTTAACGGTTAACATGTGTTACCCTCCCTATTTGGTCAGCTTGGCAGTTGTTTCTGAAATCTGATTCCTGACACCATGGGGATGACCTTTGGTCCACTTCCCAGCATTCACCTGCAGTCAGATTGTTCACCATAAGCTTCTTACAGAGGAAGTTGTTGACTTGGAGTGAATGAACTGATGATTCTAACAGACAAACTTTTAAACCAATCTAAGAAATAATTTGTAGTTCACGTTAGAAAAGAGCAATGGAAGATGTGCAGAAAATAAAAGGTAAGATCTGGTTTATTGATTAAGAACAAAGCTTTGTTCCATCTCTTTTTTCCCTTCCCAATAAACACAAGGAGCTATTAGAAATGGAAACTTAGTGTAACTCTTCAAAGGTTACTTTCAACTACAGTCAGAACTATGGCATGTTTCAACAACTCCATAAAAGGATGTGTGTTTAATGTAAGAATGTACCATAGGGGAAAATTTAAAAGAAAGCAACTTCGTTCAATCAAAGAAAAAAAAATAATGCCCACCCATCCCTTGTGTTTAAGTACAAATTTCTACTTTTAAAACAATCGTTTTAGTGGTGCCTTATCAAGAGCCTAGTGATCTGTTGGGGAAACTGTCAGACCTCTTGGAATTTTGTAATACAATACCATGGCAGCAGCTAATGCTGTTGCTAGGGCTTTAAATCAGACTGGGAGATTCAATGAGTGTTCAGGGAACTATGTTGTGCATAGAATCCAATGTTGTATTAAAGCAACTTTCTGATTCAATAATGTTTGCCATAGTATAACAGTGGATTTTACTGGATCATTTAAATCTCTTGGATTCTAAAATCATTTTAATAATAGACTATTCTTGTAAATCATTGGTCTCTTTAGCCCCTGATCAAACAGACTGCACCAGAAGAAAACCATTATTGGGATACTGAAAGCTGATCATTGTACATTTGCCTTGTGCTTTCATAAAAGATCTGTCCTTTTGCAAGGATTAAATACAGTCCCTATTATATTTCCTTTTCCAGAAGAAATACTTTTACTCCCTTAAGTATAATACAGGCTTAAAGAAAAATGCAGTATTGAGATATTTGCTGTTTCTTCTGATATTTGTATATCCTCAATTCAGTCTCTCTTAACTGTAACTTTTTTTCTGATTTAATGGTTTAAAAACTATTTTTAAAATTGTCTCATCAGTGATCATTTAATACAAATAAAGAAAATGTCATGCTCCACTGACTGGTTAAATGTTTCTGTGGAAATTTCAGTGTCAAATCACTTCAGAGACTTCAAGAGGTCAAACAAGTAGTAATCTTTAATTTCATATGTGTGCTTTCTTTTAATGTCAGCTCTCCAACTGTACATTTTGTGTAATTTCACCATGTTGAAAAAGAATTGTGGTGGAATCTGAACCTGTAACTTTCTACCTTAAGTATGTATTGTGGGAAAAATCTAGTACAGCAATTTGTTTGCATATCTTTGTGATTGAATTCTGAACAAATTGACAAAATGGTTGAATTTTATTTCTCTGCTGCTCAGCATAGACTCACAAGGTGCATATCCTTTTATGAGGGAAAAGTAACAGTGAACTAGAAATCTGTTAACACAAACCTACTTTAAAATGCAATTCTTGATCACTTAAACCAAAAGGGGAGCATTACCTTTTAAAGACCTACACCTTGATTGTAATATTTTTTTCAGATCCTGAGATTGGGCCCTGTTAGATATTGAATATTAGATCTTGAAATTTTAGTTGCCTGGCTATGTGTTCTTGCCTAACTAGATGAGAAGTGTTTTTTTATTTTCCTCAAAAAGAACAGGAGTACTTATGACACCTTAGAGACTAACAAATTTATTTGAGCATAAGCTTAATTTTCCTGTCATTGATGAGGGTCCAGACACTTGCCAGTGTGGGAATGTGAGGGCAAGAATGAGATTTGCATTCAAACTGCTCAGTACCATTGAGCCAATATATACATCTGCCAAAATCATTCTGTCCCCAAAGTGTTCTGGGAAGCAACAGATTTTCTAGAAAAATTGGATGTACGTGACAGTGCTATAGGACACCATACAGGGTCTGGAAGAATCAGGTTGTGATGTTGCAAATGCATAACATGGATATCAACATTGTTTTTCATCAGGAATATTTACTACTGGTATTACGTGTTTTGGTGATGATACTTTGATAATTTTGCTATCTGACATGCTGATGAGCAAGAATTTTTTTCAATATCATAATCAGGTCCACCCTATTTATTAACTTCAGGTTAATCATGCTACTTTCAGGATTCATTGGCTTTGGGTGTAAATTTAGAGAACATAAGCTGTTTCTCTAGGAAACAGTTTTGATAAACGGCTTTGTATGTAAGAGACATCCCCCATTACCCTGTGGCATTGAAAGTGGGATGACTTCAGGTCAGTAGGACACAGAGGATTTGTAATTTGAAAGAGACCTGTGAGTTAAAGAGCTGATCTTGTGAAAGAGATTAATTAGGAAGGAAGAGTAGATACCAGGACCACAGTGAGTTAATGCCTTAATTCGTCACTGCATTCCTCTCAGCCTCCCTGAGCCTGAAAGTGGGACATCCTGACAGAAAATGTGGTGCTGAAAGCTACAGGTGGTTCATCTGCATAGACTGTTGGTATTCATGATTTGTAAGGTGAGCCAAAAAGCTCAATCAGAATAAGGGCCCCATTGTGCGAGGTGCTATACAAACACACAGGGAGATATGGTTCCTGTCCCAAAGCACTAGTACAATCAAATAACTTTTTAAGTAACCTCAGCTTCCTGATTTAGCATTCTGATATATCTCAAATTTAACCTGGACGGTCATTGTGAGCAACTGTTTCTCCACATCCAGTACCCACAACTGTGGAATATCAATAGCCTCAGTTCTTTCTTCCATCCTGCTCAACATTTATATGAAGGCATTGGGAGATCTGGGGAGACTACACAGGTTTTAGTGCCAGAAGACAACAGCCACCTCTATCTACATTATACACAGAGAGCACAGTCTCCTTGCTTTCTTAGCTGAAGTCAGCACCTTGATTAAAGCAATTGACTAAAATGGATCCCAGGAAACATTACGGTGATGTTAGAAGAAGAGGAAAGTACCTAGAAGAACAAGCTTCCTCTGTAACACCACCCCAAACTGTTGAAAGCATCTGCACAGCGATTGTTAGATTGATCTGTTCCCTTGGGGTTCTTTTATGTTTCTCTGTGCTACTGGAGGCCCAAATAGTTGTGGCGGCAAAACAAACAAACAACCCCATCCATCTGTGAGTGGCCAGAAGATTACGTTCCATCCTATTTGTGACCAGGTTTTGAGTATTGCAACTCATCATATCTAGAAGTAAAGCCATAGACACTGAAAAAACCTACAGCTAGTACAAAAACAGCAATTTATTTGCTTAACAGCACAGCTTGCTGTGACCATATTACCCTGGTACTCTACTCTCTGCACTGCTTTCTCATTTAATTAAGTCCAGTTCAAGGACTAACTAGAATAATGGTGCAAAGATCTCCAAGAGATTAGCCCAAGCTCCCTGAGAGCTCCTTTCCTTCCATGACCATAACTGTTGTGCAAGGTTACGTTCCACTGGAACTATGAAACTGTCAACCAGCAGAGGAAAGGTTTATGAGTGTGGGAGTCAGAACATTCAGGTGAGCAGGACCTAGGCTGTAGAACTTGCTTCTGCAAGAGATGAGATGAAGACAGCGGTCATGGCTACCAGAATTAAATGCAAAACACATTTCTTCAATATTCCTTTCTCTCCGTGAATTCTTCACACACACACACACACGCACGTATGTATACGCACCTCTGTTGGTAGAAAGAGATTTTCTTTTTAAATCTTGGGAACTACTCAGATACTGTAGTGAAGTAGTATAGAAGCCGTATACATAATCAGACAGATGAAAACCCTACAAACTGGATATCCATACACACAATAAACAACCCTAGAGCCATCAGCTTATCCCGACTGAAAGGGTTGTGACAAAGATGAGCCCTGCAGCACTCTTATGTAAACAAAACTGTGTACTTTCCCTCCAGGGATAGGAAGATGATATGAGAGCTTATTACTTTTGCATTGAGCCTGAAGGATGTTGACTATTCTTTCTTTCCTTTATGCTTTTAGTATGTCCTGAAAGTTTACTTCTTCTTTTCAGTTGCTTCTTACATGCACAATTTTTTAAATTTTTTTTGGCCACTGGGTGTCTCTGGCTCTCTGCTCAGACCCTGAAAAGTTTGTGTTGGTGTGACAGCACAGAGTATTAATGTGAAAAGTCTGTGTTGGCATGACAGCACAGCATGTTAACATGGAAAGAAATGTGGTTTCATATGCAAAATCTTTCTATAATTAAAATTTATCAACTTCATTTGTCAATGAAGAAAATACAAATACAGAAACCCAGAACTAGGAATCAGTCTTATATACCCGTGGGATTCCATGCAGATGCAGGGGTTTATAATCAGTGCACTTTGGGCTGCACCGCCCCAGGGGGCGCATCAAGAAGCATTTTGCCTTGGGAAGGCAGTTCCTCCCAGAGCATCTTGGTGCTTAAAAGATGCATACCTGCCTATGTACCACTTTTGGGGATGCAACTTACTTCTCCTCCCTCTATCTTATGCAACCAGCCAGGTCTACTGACCCCATAGTGAGTAGCAGGTCCAGAAAAATGGCCCCATGTCCTCTCTGCTCATCACCTTTGGTGGCCTTTGCATGGATGGTGCAAGGGGTCGGAAGGCTCTTTGCACCCTCCCTTAACTGAGTAAGGGCCAGGCAGAATTTGACTCTGAACAGATATGTCATAGTGCCATCTAGGAATGCACCCAATTTGACAATATTTGTGGAGGTTCTTGTAAATAAATGTGTGTAGATGTTGCTATGACCTTGCAACTCAGGCTGAAGCTTGGGCTCTCAAGCCCACCCCTACCCCCACCCCCCAGGCTTGAGAGCTTCAGCCCCGGCTTGAGAACTTCAACCCCAGCCCGAGCTGCAATGTCTACACAGGTATTTTTAGCACATTAGCCCAAGCCCCGCTACCACAAGTCCATCAACCCAAGCTGGGAGGCTTACTCCTAGAAGCACTGTAGACATACCCTTAGAGCAGTGGTTCCCAAACTTGTTCTGCTGCTTGTGCAGGGAAAGCCCCTGGGGGGCCGGGCCGGTTTGTGTACCTGCCACGTCCGCAGGTTCGGCCGATCGTGGCTCCCAGTGGCCGCGGTTCGCTGCTCCAGGCCAATGGGGGTGGGGGGAAGGGCGGCCAGCACATCCCTCGGCCCTCGCCGCTTCCCACAGCCACCATTGGCCTGGAGCGGCGAACCGCAGCCACGATTGGTTGAACCTGCGGACACGGCAGGTACACAATCCGGCCCGACCCTCCAAGGGCTTTCCCTGCACAAGCGGCGGAACAAGTTTGGGAACCACTGCCTTAGACTGAGCATCAGTTGGGTGGGTGGGAGGGTGGCAGCCTCCATGCAGAAACTAATACTTAGGACAGCTTCTCTTGTGAATTGAAATACAGGTTTGTCAGCCAGGAAGCTAATATGTTGAAATTTCTGAAACCTTTTCCATTTGTAGGAATGTGAGTGGGGAGACTGTATCGGGCTTATGGAAAGCTATTGAAAATAAAAATTCATGCTATATTGATATGATCTCTTGTGCTGCCAACAAAACTGCATGGTTGGCCTGCCGAGTCCTGAGTAGAGCCTGCTCATGCTCTGGGTCAGATTCTCCTCTGACGTCCATTTACACCTGTGAAAAGTAGGTATAACATGTTACCAAGTCAGACTGATGTTTCATACCCACTTTGTGTGGGTGTGAATGATTGCACAAGGTACACGGCAGGGGAGAATCAGGCCTTCCTTTTTGTTTTGTTTTGTTAACTTCAATAATCGAATGCCAAACCTTGGATCTGAATACCCTTGTAATATGGGGGAGAATTTGAAATCTGGCTCTGACTATCTTGCTTTGGGTCCTAGGCTGATTAATGTTGATTTATTATTATATTATTTTGCAAATTGTTTGTCACCTTTATGAATAAATAAGTTATAACTTGTGTCCATCCTTCCTTCTGGTCCTTGTAAATGCACTTAGCACAAGGAAGCATTTGCTGGGCTTGAGAAAGAGAAGATGAATACCTCGTTGGGCCAGTAAATGCCTTGAGCAGTTTCAGGCTTGAAAACAGTTGTTGCATTCTTCCATCTCTGCTCTTTTTCTTGTACTTATTTTTGACTCCGTGATTTCCCGCTGTTCAGTATATAGTTAGGAAAAGCAAATGGCTTAAGGATGGAATCTCTGAGTTCCATCATAGGTACCCTACTCAAAAGTTTTGTCAGTGGATGGAACAAAACGATGGAAGCTAGATAATGGTCTACAAAATCTTCTGTACTCTAGACTATATTATGAGATACTTACTTGACCCTTTTCCTTAATGTTTCAGAATGTTTCCTCAGCCCTGGCTCCAGAACCAGGCCAACCTCCTGGTAATGGGCAAGATATAAAAAAGAAAAAGCAGGAAAAGAAGAGTACAGAAAGATCTGGTGGTCAAGACGTCTTGAATCTTCTACCTGCAACTACTGCTGCTGAACCACTGCCTGATAATGTCTCACCATTAACCACAAGGGCTACAAGGTAGGAAATGGACTTTCTTTCTTCATATGGTCAATATTCAGAATGTAACATTAAGCTCTGTTATTTGAGAGATCGGGTGTGTGTTGTTGCTAGACTTTGTTAGTGGGCAATCAATATTTAAAATCTGTCTTACTCATGGACAATGAGATGGTCTGCAAAATAGCACATCAAAAAACAAAGGATATTAACATTAACTAAAATTATCTTTCTTTTTTAAATACATCATTGTAAATTAGTACTCTTTAGCTGCTATAATAACTATTCATCTAAATCTCCTTTGCTCTTTGTTCATGCTAATAAAACTTTTCCTGGGACACAAAAATACTGAGAAATGTCTTTTAGGTGCTAAAATACGGCTAAGTGCAGTGGTATGTGTATAATACAGGTTTTAGAAAGGCCATAATTTAGGGCTAGATTCTGCCACCCTTACTCACATTGAGTAGTACTTTACTTTCTGAATAATCACAGTGGAGTCAATGGACTACTCAAGGAGTTAAGTACTATGTGGTGTGATAAAGGATGGCAGAGGGTAACAGAATCTGGACTTCATTAAATAACACAGGGAGACTGCTTTCCCCTGAGACACTGATACCATCTAAGGAGAATTTGAATTCTACTTTCTGATGTTAGTAACGTTTTCAGCTGTTACAATGGGGAGACTGTTTAATGCCAGCATGATTTCAACAGGGTTGCATTCTTTCCAGATCATAAGCATGACTCAGGATGCAAATGATATCTATCATTCACAAGGAGTGGCAGGGATTTACTGGTGTGAGGGTAGGATTTTTGCAATTATATTTACATTGAAACTTCTTCAATAAGATAAAGTAGCCACCATTTGAGTGCATCCTTCTTGAGCAGTAATTAAATCCTATAATATGCACATAGACTTTCCTCTTTCCCCACCAACAATAGCTTCCTTCTCTCTCTCTCTCAGCAGCTTTTTAAAATTTTTAATGTAAAAATTATGTTTAAAAAGGTGGTGCGTGAGATGACACAACCAAACACTGGAAACAATGATTATCATTAAACATTAGAGATAAAAATAATTATTTTCATACTTATTACATTACATTACATTATATTTTCATTCTTTTTACAGTCATATAGTGCTATAAATGTAACCACTTGTAATCCCTACCAAACGTGCAACATGTTTTTTGACAGAACAAAAGTTGGCTGTCTGAACTGAGAGAGGCTGCTCTGCAGGTCCTCTGCAACACACATCATGGATGGTCAGGTGGAGCAACCAATTTAGTTCTGTGGCTATACGTCTGGGGCTGCCCTGCCCTGCTCACAGCCTATTATTATTTATTATTATTTATTACTATTTGTTTGTATTCTTGTAGCGCCTAGGAACCCTCACTCATGGACCAAGACTCCACTGTACTAGGTCCTGTACAAACACAGAACAAAAAGAGCTTACAATCTAAGTATAAAACACAAGACAACAGGTGGATATTGACAGACCATAGCAGAATCAGTATATGTGAGGGAGCTGCAAGTCAGCTGATCTCACCCACAATACGGTGCTTTTGTAGTGTATTAGTATACTCATTCTGGGAGCTATTATCTCTGTTTCCAGAGCCTATGGGAACTTGGCCCTTTGTGTTGTTTATTATAATACCGATGCAAATTATTCAATTTAATTTTAAAAAGTCTTGCAGAAATAATGAAAACTGGCAAAAATTCCTCTTAATGTAATCAGTATATCGTATAACATACAATTACATTAGTAAGGTGACTGTGAATTGGAGTTACTATACAAAAGTCAGGTAGTAGCAAATATGTTTTAACAGGAACTCCCTTACAAACACAAATTTCTCAAAACTGGTTCCTGACTCAGCAAGAGCCAAATAAAATAATCCAACACTGTAAAAACAATACAGTAACTCCTCACTTAAAGTCATCCCCGTTAACATTGTTTCATCGTTATGTTGCTGATCAATTAGAGAACATGCTCATTTAAAGTTGTGCAATGCTCCCTTATAATGTTGTTTGGCAGCCGCCTGCTTTGTCCACTGCTTGCAGAAAGAGCAGCCCGTTGAGCTAGCTGGTGGGGGCTTGGAACCAGGGTGGACTGGCAGCCCCCTATCAGCTCCCCGCTCGCCCAAGTTCCCTGTGCAGCAGCCGCCCAGCAGGCTGTCAATTGCTGGCAGTTCAGCTGTCCCTCCCCACACTGCCATGTGCTGCTCCTGCCCTCTGCCTTGGAGCTGCTTCCAGGAGCCTCCTGCTTGCTCGCTCACACACACACACACACACACACACACACACACACACACACACACAC
>NW_020664446.1:18447253-18447462 GCF_002925995.2 Terrapene triunguis
AGGGCGAGTGGGGAGCAGGGGGCACAGAGGCTGCAGGGGCGGGGGGGTGCAGAGGCTGCAGGGCGAGTGGGGAGCAGGGGGCACAGAGGCTGCAGGGGCGGGGGGGTGCAGAGGCTGCAGGGCGAGTGGGGAGCAGGGGGCACAGAGGCTGCAGGGGCGGGGGGGTGCAGAGGCTGCAGGGCGAGTGGGGAGCAGGGGGCACAGAGGCT
>NW_020664446.1:18447472-18566488 GCF_002925995.2 Terrapene triunguis
GGGTGCAGAGGCTGCAGGGCGAGTGGGGAGCAGGGGGCACAGAGGCTGCAGGGGCGGGGGGGTGCAGAGGCTGCAGGGCGAGGAGGAGCAGGGCAGGCAAGGGCATAGAGGCTGCAGAGCGAGTGGGGAGCAGGGAAGCACTTAGCAACCCCCAACCAAGATCAGAGCGGGAGGGAGGAGGGGGAATGCGGGGTGCTCAGAGGAGGGGGCAGAGTTGGGGCAGGGACTTTGGGGAAGGGATTGGAATGGGGGCGGAGAAGGGGCGGGGCCGGGGCGGGGAAGGGGCGGAGTTGGGGGCAGGGCCGGGGGCGGGACCGGGGCCCCGTGGAGTGTCCTCTTTTTTAAATGTTTGAATATGGTAACCCTATGTATGCCTTTTAGTGGCATGGCTGTAGCGGCACAGCAGTGTCGCTAAAAGGTGCATAGTATAGATAGCCTAAGGCTATCACTGATGGCTTTCAAAGGCCTTGGCTACACTTGCAAGTTACAGCGCTGTAAAGCCTCCCCCAGCGCTGTAACTCACTCCCCGTCCACACTGGCAGGGCACTTACAGCGCTCTATCTCCCTGGGTACACCGCTGCAGGTACTCCACATCCCCGAGAGGAATAACAGCTGCAGCAGAGTGGCTACGACTCACGGGTGTGAGTGTAAACGCTTGCAGCGCTTACTAATCACCTTGTCGAGTGGCCAATCCTCTCCATTGTTGTGACTGGCTGCAGGAATGCGGAAGTGCCGGTTTCAAAGCTCGTACCACAGAGAAAAGCAAACAGTTTGCAGCTGGCTTTGAGTGAGTAAATGAATGAGCAGGGGGCCAGGAGTTCGGAACTTGCAAAATAGAGAGCTGACATGCTCCAAAAAGCACTCTCTCTCCTAGGGTGACCAGACAGCAAATGTGAAAAATCAGGACGGGGTGGGGGGTAATAGGAGCCTATATAAGAAAAAGACCCAAAAATCGGGACTGTCCCTATTAAATCGGGACATCTTGTCACCCTACTCTCTCCCCCCCCACATTCCCTATCACAATCCACCCCACCCCCCGTTTTGAAAAGCACGTTGCAGCCACATGAATGCTGGGATAGCTGCCCATAATGCACCGCTCCCAACACAGCTGCAAATGTTGCAAGTGTGGCCACACCACTGCACTGGCAGCTGTCAGTGTGGACAGACCGCAGCTCTTTTCCCTACTCAGCTGTACGAAGACAGGTTTACCTCACAGCGCTGTACAGCTGCAAGTGTAGCCAAGGCCAAAGACTGTAGCCAAGGGAATCAGCTTTATAGCAAAAAGGTTTACACAAGGGAGGCCAGTTTTAAAATCTGTTTGGTTGCTGTCTTGTGCCTGTTGTTGTGTTGAAGGCTTTAAAATTCCATTGATTATCATGATTCAATGCACACAATATTTTACAGAAAAAGAATCATACCTCTTACTTTTGATGACCATAACTATACAAGTTATTCAAAGCATTCATGTAAGGGAGTTAAGTCCAAGAGAGTCTGTGACAAAACTCCACAACACACTATATATCT
This sequence comes from Terrapene triunguis, assembly GCF_002925995.2. Lineage (NCBI taxonomy): Eukaryota > Metazoa > Chordata > Testudines > Emydidae > Terrapene > Terrapene triunguis. The sequence goes on from NW_020664446.1 coordinate 18,448,997, forward strand.
GCCCCAGAGTATCATTTAAATAGCAAAATTGGCAAGCAGCATGAAGAAACATCAACAGTCAAAACTGGCTTTAATAAGAAAATTTCCATCAAAATTAGTTGGATAAATAAATAGACATAGTTCCTGTGGGACAAATTCCCAGTTTTGTTCTTGGTAACAAAGTTAAGTTAATGAAGTGTTGCACTTTCTAACGATGCATGAATGAGTCTCTCCCATGTGGAATCACTTTAATATCATTGACCAGGTCTGTACATGAAAACGTGTTCTTTCTTGGATTAGTTCCGAATATCACGCAAAGTGTCTATATTGTATGCATCTTCAAAATCAGTGAGGCCCCAGATGTGTCATTTACACTAGTTTAGCAAAATTAACTCAAGTTGTGATGTAAACTTGAGGAGGAGGAGAATTTCAAAGGCACATGTTTCTCCTCTCTTTTTATTATTGTGGTTAATACATACCACATGCAGTTATGTAGCTTCTTTCCCTACTATATACAGTCTCTTAGGCAGTTTATGGTTGAGTAATCATTATATAGTACACTTGCTTGGGATAACTAATGAAAATATACATTTCTTGTAAATTATTTTAAACGTTGTAAGTTACCATTTGATGCATTATGTGGGCACTTCCTGCCTCATCTCTTTAATTTCCTGTTTCTAAAACTCAGTGTACTTTAGGGTCAGAGAGGGAAAGCAATTGGGTAGGATGGGGATTAATAATTGCTCGCACTATGTTTTAGATAGCATGGTAGCTAGCACATTTTTAAAGCCTACAGGTATTATAAACTGGTGAAATGTGGGGTATATATTTGAAATTGCATCTCCATGCACACATCCTTTTTATTAGTGATGCTCATTAGAATTGAGGAAAACTGTTTGTACCCACATCTATAACATAATTAACTTCCAATGTAGCATGTAGTTCCTCCTTGCTCTCTCTGCTGCTTCATTCCCAGCTCCAAAGCATTATTGTGAAATTTATTTTCTCTTTTCAGTTATCAAAAAGCACCTTTTATCTTTATACAGTTTCAACATTTATACACTGTTAAGAAAAACACATACAAACCCCCACTACAGTATCTATGTGTGGGCCCTTTCAAGTTCAACCCATTACCAATTATGTAACAAAATTGGAAGGTCAGTGGAAAGATGGTATTGTAATTAAAACATGGGACTGAGAAATGTGTTCTAGTCCCTGCTCAAGGCTTGTGTACACGGTACAGCAATGCACACTATGTGGGTGTGATTTCTAAAGTTCGCTGACGTATTCTGCATTAATTGGTCCATGAGCTGGTGCGTACTAAAGGTTTCCTAGTGCACTTTAACATAGTGCTGAAACAGTCCTACGTTAATGCACATGAGGGAGCCCTTAATGTGCACTGTTAGGGTCTACATATTACCGTTAGAAATCACACACCCATAGTGCACTTTACTCCACGATATAGACAAGCCCCCAAATGGGTCAGCCTGGGCAAGGCACTGAACCTCTCTGCGCATCATTTTCTGCATCTGTAAAATGAGGATGGTAATACTTTATTAACATGGGTGTTGAAAGGCTTAAAACGCTGATATTTGTAAAGGAGTTTGACATCCTCAAATGAGTCCTTAAGGTGGAAAATGTTCTAAAGAGCAACAACTGATATCTCAGAATCTCTGCACAGCTCAGCAGTGAACTGCAGGCTAACGTTATTGTTGCATTCTTAAGGAAGATAGCTGGGAGCAATGCAAAAACTTCAAGCACAGTAAATCCATCCAAGAGTTCAGAGGAAATAAATGGATTTTTAAAACAATTTTCATGATATTTTCCCCCCCCCAATTTTTTTAAAAATTGAAATTTAATCAAAATTTTGAAACTTGATACATTTGACCAGCCTTTGGATTTATAGAAAAAAATGAGGGGGGGGGGGATTTGCAAATATAATTTCAAATGCGGGGGGGTTTAGTTTGTTTAAATCTGAAAAATTTCAACCAACTCTTGTCAAAATGATTTCCAGACATTTTTTTAAACTACATTCACTATGGGCCAAATCATCCTGCTGTCCTCCCAGTTTTTGTCATGGAGAGGATGAAATGAGAGGGTAAACCTGCTCAAAAGGCCATAAATCTGTTTGAGGGAGGAAACTGAGTTTCTCTGCATAGCAACGTTTCCCTCCACTTTTCAAAGCCCATGGGGGCCCCTCTACATTAATTCCACATCGTTAGAGAGCTCCTTGGGGTTGGGAGCTGTAGCTAGGCAGGAAGGTATGTGCAGAAATGTTCTCAGCAGTATCATCTCCCAGCAGACCTGGAGAGGAATGCTGTCCTTGCGATTCCTGCAAGTTTTCATTCTTCTGCTGCAAACTTCCTCGGAGTATTTTTTATTCCAGCCATTCAGATGTGAAAAGCCACTGCAGATAGCCTTCAGATAGGTCTTTGCCACTATGTGGGGACAGAGGAGACCCAGGAAGTTTCTCACAGGGTCTGTCCCTTATGGGTTTTTCTAGAGACCCATAGATCTCAGGACATCTTAGGAGTGGAGTTTTGTCCTTCTGTTGCCTGCCAAACCTTACCCACAAGAGGAGACAATGTGTAGGAAACAAGGCTGTCACATTTTTTGCTTAACTATGACCTTCCTGTGGCTTTTGATGGGTTAATGAATGATCTGGCCTACTATAATTATGGTGAGGTTTCTCATGAATATACAGAAATCCAGTTCACATGCTGTAAAGCATATGGGCTAAATTCTGCTCTCAGTTTTTTGCATTGACTTCAGTGGAGTTGCTCTGGTGATAACAAGAGCAGAATTTGATCCTGTCAATGTACTAGGTTATCAGGAAGAATGTGATGATATTTTGAAAATGTTCTATAAAAACTTGATAGACTCTTGTTAGCTTGAGATAAATAACAGCAAATATATTTGTAAAAACCCATGTAGTGAGTGTTTCTCTTTTTCCTGCTCCAGTTCTGGCAGAGAGAGCTGGTCAGTAGTATCTGATTTCAAGAAAGGGGAACCCCAGCAAGGAGTTGGGCCCAATAATCTTCTTTTTGCTGGTCTGGATATTAGTGAAGATGCACGTTCTCAGATCCCAGCTATAAGCAGGTATAGAAATGCTAAGTGTGAATGAAAAATAACAGAACTGCTTTAGCTGACATGTGGCGTGAGTGTGAGATATCTTATATTAATATCAGCAGTTCCTGTGTGTGGGCTTTCCAAACAATAAGGTCATTGAAGAAGCAAAGGATTACAAACAAATTGCTTTGGTTTAAAACTACAATTTGATACACTTGACCGGTTTTAATTATGATTTAAAACCCTCAATGCCAAGAAATACTAAAATTTCATATTCTCCTTCCCTCTATCATCCAAAGGCAGTTTATTTAATGGTAAACATACCACTTTTTTGGTAGCTTTTCATGGTCTGAAATGCCAAGCAACCCCAAATGTATGCTTTGTAGTAGTTGGTTGAGACAACTTGACATTATGGTATGGAAAATTTTGATTTTTTTTAAACTAGTGGGATGAAAATTTAGGAAAGAATAATTCTTGTTTCAGAAGACATCCTGGATGGTAGAGGGTAATTTGGGCAAAAGAGCTTTCAGTAGCCCCCACTCTTTAAATTGCTGGCACATAGCCAGTTATGTTTTGTTTAAACTATTATATCCTGGCAAAATTAAAACAATGACAATAAAAGGAAGAGACCTGATGTTCACAAATATTTCAGACTCCAGTTTGTTTATTTTAAACTCTCATTCTTTCATACTACTTTAACCGCATCTTTTCCATGCACGTGGATAGACCTAAACAGAAAAGCTGTATAACAATCTGTAAAGTGTTTTAATACTCATTGTGCATGGCCTCCATTCTCTTGTTAGAATATCAGTGTGTAACATATGGAAAAACCAATTTTTACTGGAGAGGAACTTATTTTCAGCATTCAAGGAAAGGTTCCAATTTTAGATTCTATTTCCCTTTTATAGTACTAAATATCCTCTTTAACAGCAATTATTCTTTACTCGCCATTCATCTCTTCAGATGCAGTAGGGCTGTTGGGGAATTGTTAACCAATCCCAAACTTTGCCTTGGCCTTGATGTAACTAACACATAGATGGTTGATTTCCCCCAGTACATTCACAGCGGGGACTCTGCTCACATCTCCATTGTACCATCCTCCCAGGATTGCGATCTGTACGGGTGGGCAGGGTGGGCTATTGGTAGGGATGTGGGTGGGGGTCGGGACACACATCATACCCCTGTAGGCCCTATGAAGTTTGACCAGGAAAGGTAATACAGATCAAGAGCATCTCTTTAAGAAAATCTCAGTAGCCGCCATGGCCAAGGGAGGCTCCTTTGAAGCCTGCTGTCAGAGTCCCAGAGCAACTGCTTAGGCAGAAGGCTTCTGCATGGATGATCTTAGCCTCATTCTAGTCCTCAATGATCCAGACAGATCCTGTGGGATCCTCAGTTTGGAGATCAGCCCTGTGCTACAAAGAGTTAAGCATCAGCAGGAGGTTTCAAGTTGCCATGCATCCTGCAAGACCTTATTCAGTGCCACATTTTCTGTGGCTCTTAGGCTGTCTCTCACACAGAGACTGGGGACCAGTTGCTATGACAGAGAATTCAACCACGCTAGATTAAAGCATCATGAATATGTTGTTAACTAACAAAAAATAATTCATAAAGTAAACGAAATTATCCTGAAGCCTTCCTTAATCACCATTAGAATACTATAGGTGGTAAAACAAGTTTTGTAACTTGGCTGGAGTCAGGAGGTAGAACTACACAGCTAATAGTTCGGGCATTGTCTCTTAACGTCCCTGAAGTGTTTACCAAGGGATGTCTTCTCTTGAGCCTTTGGTTCACCTTTCTTCTTGTTTTCCCATCATCCCTGTTGATTTAACCCCCATATGTCATACAATAAACATTTAAATATTTAACCCGATACAGTTATACAGTAAATATCCCAACAACCAGGTCAACATACAGTGTTTAATAAATTACAAAGCAGTCCACTTCTGTCACAGTATGTTCTAAAAGGTGTAGCAGCTGCATACTTTTAACTTTTGTAGTGACAGGGCTCTTTAAATGTTCAACTGCAAGCAAGCTATATTTCTCTTCACTTCTGTCTTATGCAAAATAACTTTATTATTATTTGAGACTATAATGTTAGGGTAATGTTTATATGTTTGAAACTTTAGGCTCAATCCTGCAAAGATTCAAGCATATGCTTAACTTGAAGCATTTCAGTAATTCCCATTGAGCAAATTTTAATGCAATGGGATTCTCACACGCTTAAAGTTAAACATGTGCATAGATCTTTGCAGGATTACAGCCTGATGTATCTTTCACTGAATGCAACAACTAATTTTAGCAAAATTACTTTGCATGCCTTAAGCTATACTGAAGCAATGAAGAGCTACTTTATGTTCTTTTACACTTTCTCATTTGCATGTACCTGTGTTTCTCATTTTAAATATTACCATTTGGTATGAATTGTCCTTTAAGGATACCAAGCAAAAACAGATTATGTACAAAGAAAGACCAAGTAACCCCAGTAGAGGATGTACATTTATTTTACATTAGTAAAGGACTTTCAGGGGTATAGCATCTTTTAATCATGCCACATTACTGAAATAATGGAAGTATACCGTATATATATATTCCCGCCTTGTAATTACTGATGAATAATATTTTTTCACAGAGGTTGGATTATAGCTAGGAAATATGTTTTTTAACTCCTCTATTGCAGCCCAGAATAAAAAATGAAGACAAACTGGCATATGGTAGAAGAAGACATAGAGTAAGAACTAGTTGTCTATGTTGTCAGTACAACATATGCTATCATTGTCAGTTTGATTCTGTGTAGGATACACTTAAGGTTTAAAACTTATATACAAATCCATATGTGTCTTTAGGGTGACCATATAGCAAATGTGAAAAATCGTGGGGAGTGGGGGAGAATAGGTTGCCTATATAAGATAAAGCCTCTAATATTGAGACGTCTGGTCACCCTACTTGTCTTACTGGCATGAATAAGATAGGCAAGATTTTTCCCTTAGTCCAAACACCAGGGCCATAAAGGGATATTTGTGTGCTATAATTCATACCCAGTGTTAAACAGTTTGGCTTGCAGATTTTCAAGAAAAAAAATCTGCTCTGGTGAATGAGCCTGCTAATTTAGCTCTTGAAAATAGCTACCCACATGGCATTAGACAGATTAAGAACTCACAAATCCATATTCAATGAAACCACTCCACACTTGTTTACAGATGTTTGACCTTACACAATGTGGACTCTGCAAATATGAGTCTGTTGTGATGTCACATGCATTTGTCAGGTCTCCGAGATACTCCAGTCAGCAGCAGGACTCTATTAGAATTTATGCCCTTGACACTTTTTCTTTATCTGAGCCTGAGTTCTTCATTTCTAATTCCCCACGATTAATCTTTTTAACTATTGAGCTGTTGGATAATTCAGTTCATAATCTGGGGTTAATGTGTTGGCAACACTATTAAATGATATCTATCATTATATAAGTGCCTGTAAGTACCATCATTTTCCACACCTCCCAGTTCTCAATCTCATGGGGGTGAATTTTTGCCACCTCTGAGCTATGTAGCTAGGCTAACCCAAGTTTTAGGTGAAGACCAGGCCTTAGGCATGTAACAACTTCCACTAAATAATTTCTTTAAGGAAGAGGTGAACTGCTAAGGGAACAAAAATCTAAAATGAAAATTGACTTAATCCCAGGTATGTGGTGGTTGCCCCACCTCCCCCAGCCAGGCAGTGGGATGCATTTAGCACAGAAATAAACTTTTATGAATTGAAATTATTTCCTTCCTTAGTGAAATCCCATTGGCATATTCTGGTTTGCTGAGAGTATCCTTTTGGGACATCACTGATACCGGATATCTCATTGCCATTCATTTTGCCATTAATGTCACTGAATGATACATTCCGAGGTATTTTTAGAGAGCTGAAAGTGCCAGGAGTATGTCACAGTGGAGAAAATAATGTTTAAAACCCCTTAATGTTATCAATTCACTTTGTAAATTAATACTGATTGATTGATTCCCTGCAGCTTGGTTAATAGAATTAAGCACACATTTCTGGTCTTGACTGCGATTTTACTTTTGATTGTAGTTCATCTTTAAGACATGCAAATCCAGGTGGCTGGCCATTTAAAGTTGTTGAGCCTTGAAAAGAAACCAGTCTTATAAAAAACAAATCTTGGGGGATTTGGGGAAACTATTTTGTAGTGTTTAGGAATAGGGTAGTTTCCTGGAACTTGCTTATAGGGAAATAATTGGTCCTAGAGGACAGTTTCACAGTACAAAGAGAGATTTTTACTACAGCTGCAATAGCAGTTTGCACCTTGTAGTGCATTACAACAATCTGAGGTTTTCATTCTACTTCACTAGTCACCTGAGCAGGGCCGGCTCCAGGCACCAGCTCAGCAAGCAGGTGCTTGGGGCGGCCAAGGGGAAGGGGCGGCACGTCGGGCGGTTCAGCGGCAATTTGGCGGCGGGTCCTCTTGGAGGGAAGGACCTGCCGCCGAAGTGCCGCCGAAGAAGAAAATGGCGTGGTGGAGCTACCGCCGAATTGTCGTTGATCGCGATCGCGGCTTTTTTTTTTTCCCCCGCCACTTGGGACGGCAAAAACCCTAGAGCCGGCCCTGCACCTGAGGCTCAGTGTGGTATAGTAGTGGACTAAATGTAGACCTACTACAAGCTAGGCAATAGTGAGTTCTAACCCGTTTTGTCACTGACTCAATGTGTGACTCTGAACAAGTCACTTCCCCTCTCTGCCTGGGGTCTTCCATGTGCACAGTGGAGAAAATAATACTCACATACATCACAGGTATTGCAAGGATTAATTAGTTAGGGTCCAGTTAGAGTTGCCACTTCTGAAGTACAAAAAACAAGGACAACCTGGATGATCCTGAGCTTATAAAACTGGAACGTTTGCAATGTGTACTGAGCACTCTTACAGATTTCCTAGACAGCTACCTCAAAAAAGGGATGATCCTGGGAAAACCTGGACAGTGGCAACCTTAACTCTAATCCATGCCCATCCTTGCAGAAGATGCTCAGCACTTCAGAGGAAGCCAGGCCTTAAAGTTTGTCCAGTGCTTTGAGCATGTAAAGCACAGTATACCATTTCTAAATACAGTAACTCCTCGCTTAACATTGTAGTTATGTTCCTGAAAAATGCGACTTTAAGCGAAACGATGTTAAGCGAATCCAATTTCCCCATAAGAATTAATTTAAATAGGGGAGGGTTAGGTTCCAGGGAAATTTTTTTCACCAGACAAAAAACTATATATTATATAGATATACACACAGTATATGTTTTTAAACAAACAATTTAATACTGTTCACAGCTATGATGATTGTGAAGCTTGGTTGAGGTGGTGAAGTTAGAGGGTGGAAGAGGGAGGGATATTTCCCAGGGAATGCCTTGCTGCTAAATGATGAACTAGCACTCGGCTGAGCCCTCAAGGGTTGTTAATGTAGCCTCTCACACAAGACAGCACGAACATGAGGGAGGGGAGACAGCATAGCAGACAGAGACAGACACACACCTTGTGTGTGGGAGAGAGAGAGAGATGCACACTGCCCCTTTAAGTAATCTGACCCACTCTTAAGTGCATTGTCTTTTTAAGTGGATCAGGAAGTTGAGACAGCAGCTGCTGCCCCAAGCTCTCTATGTCTCTCTCCGTCCGTGTCCCCTCCCTGCTCTATATGGAGAAGGGGTAAGCAGGGTGCAGGGGGGGACGACACCCTGACATTAGCCTCCCTCCTCTTCCCCCCCTGCCCAGCAAGCAGGAGTCTCTGGGAGCAGCTCCAAGGCAGAGGGCAGGGAGCAGCACATGGCAGTGGGGGAGAAGGAGAGCTGAACTGCTGGCAATTGATAGCCTGCAATTGATAGCCTGCTAGGTGGCTGCAGCACAGGGAACTTAGGGTAGCGGGGAGCTGATAGGGGAGCTGCCGGTCTACCCTGGTTACAAGCCCCCACCAGCTAGCTGCAATGGGCTGCTCTTCCTGCAAGCAGTGGAAAAGCAGGCAGCTGCCAAATGATGTTAGAATAGGGTTACCATACGTCCGGATTTTCCCGGACATGTCCAGCTTTTTGGGCCTCAAATCCCCGTCCAGGAGGAAATCCCAAAAAGCCGAACATGTCCGGGAAAATAGGGAGGGAGGGGCCGGCGGTGCTTGGCCAGGGGCCGGAGCCGCTGGGGCCGGCGGTGCTCGGCCGGGGGCCGGGCGGGGCAGGGGCGGGGCTGGGGGCAGAGTTGGGGCGGGGCAGGGGCGGGACTGGGGCGGAGTTGGGCCGGGGCCGAGGTCCCATGGAGTGTCCTCTTTTTGGACACTTAAAATATGGTAACCCTATGTTAGAAGGGAGCATTGCACAACTTTAAATGAGCATGTTCCCTAATTGATCAGCAACGTAACAACGAAACAACGTTAACCAGGACGACTTTAAGTGAGGAGTTACTGTATTATAAACTGAGTTTTACTACCTCTGAATTCATTATGAGCATGTTTCTGGCAGATATAAACAGTTGGTATTTTCCCACGCCACACCAAATCTTCCCACCAGCGCATAGGTTTCCAGTCTTTCCCAGCACCCTGAAATGTATGTTGTATTGTTAGTGATTTAAAGTAGGGCTGTTAAGTGATTTAAAAAATTTATTGCGATTAATCGCGCAATTAAAAAAATTAACCGCGATTAATTGCAATGTTAATAATAGGATACCATTTATTTAAATATTTTTGCATGTTTTCTACATTTTCAAATATATTTATTTCAATTATAACACAGAATACAAAGTGTACAGTGCTCACTTTATATTTATTTTTATTACAAATATTTGCATTGTAAAAAACAAAAGAAATAGTATTTTTCAATTAACCTAAAACAAATACTGTAGTGCAATCTCTTTATCATGAAAGTTGAACTTACAAATGTAGAATTATGTACAAAAAATCCTGCATTCAAAAATAAAGCAATGTAAAACTTTAGAGCCTACAAGTCCACTCAGTCATATTTCTTGTTCAGCCGATCGTTCAGACAAACACGTTTGTTTACATTTGTAGGAGATAATGCTGCCTAGTTCTTGTTCAAAATGTCACCTGAAAGTGAGAACAGTCGTTCTCATGGCACTGTTGTAGCCGGCGTCACAAGATATTTGCATACTAGATGCGCTAAAGATTCATATGTCCCTTCACGCTTCAACCATCATGCAGATGATGGGTTCTGCTCGATAACAATCCAAAGCAGTGTGGACTGATGCATGTTCATTTTCATCATTTGAGTTAGATGCCACCAGCAAAAGGTTGATTTTCTTTCTTGGTAGTTCGCGTTCTGTAGTTTCCTCATCGGAGTGTTGCTGTTTGAAGACTTCTGAAAGCATGCTCCACATCCTGTCCTGATCAGATTTTGGAAGGCACTTCAGATTCTTAAACTTTGAGTCGAATGCTGTAGCTATCTTTAGAAATCTCACATTGGTACTGTGACGAGTTGGATCACAGAACCCCCCTTGGGAGCTGCCACCTGATGTACCAAGACTACCTCTATTCCTGTTTTCCCTGCCAGCTCAGGACTCCAGCACCCTGTCTTGCTGAGCCAGACACTCCCATCTGCTCCAACACAGACCCAGGGTCTGAATCACTTGTCCCAAAGCTGCAAGTTTACCTGAAAACAGCTCACAGAAGTGTGTTTGTCTTTAGCACTCAGATGCCCAACTCCCAATGGGGTCTAAACCCAAATAAATCCGTAAACTCATAAATTGTTCGCCCTCTATAACACTGATAGAGAGATATGCACAGTTGTTTGCTCCCCCAGGTATTAATACATACTCTGAGTTAATTACTAAGTAGAAAGTGATTTTATTAAATACAGAAAGTAGGATTTAAGTGGTTCTAAGTAGTAACAGACAGAACAAAGTAAGTCACCAAGGAAAATAAAATAAAATGCGCAAATATAAGTCTAATCGAACTGAATACAGATAATCTCACCCTCAGAGATGCTTCAGTAAGCTTTTTCTCAGACTGGACACCTTCCAGGCCTGGGCACAATTCTTTCCCCTGGTACAGCTCTTGCTGCAGCTCAGGTGATAGCTAGGGGATTCTTCATGATGGCTCCTCTCCCCCTCTGTTCTCTTCCACCCCTTTATATATCTTTTGCATAAGGCGGGAACCCTTTGTCCCTCTGGGTTTCCAACCCCCCCCCCATTGGAAAAGCACCAGGTTAAAGATGGATTCCAGGTCAGGTGACATGATCACATGTCACTGCAAGACTTCATTACCCACTTGCCAGCACACACATATACAGGAAGACTAACAGGTAAACACAGCCATCTGCAGACAATGGTTAATGGGAATCATCAAGATTCCAAACCACTATTAATGGCCCACACTTTGCATAATTACAATAGGCCCTCAGAGTTATATTTCATATGTCTAGTTTTAGATACAAGAGTGGTACATTTATACAAATAGGATGATCACACTCAGTAGATTATAAGCTTTGTAATGATACCTTACAAGAGACCTTTTGCATGAAGCATATTCCAGTTACATTATATTCACGTATCATATTTTTATAAAACTATATAGACTGCACAACGTCACAGGTACCTTCTTTGTGTTTTGTCAAATCTGCAGTGAAAGTGTTCTTAAAATGAACATGTGCTGAATCATCACCCAAGACTACTATAACATGAAATATATGGCAGAATGCGGGTAAAATAGAGCTGGAGACATACAATTCCCCCCCAAGGAGTTCAGTCACAAATTTAATTAACACATTTTTTTTTAACGAGCGTCATCAGCATGGAAGCATGTCCTCTGGAATGGTGGCTGAGCATGAAGGGTCATACGAATGTTTAGGAAGCCAGCAGGTAAATAGCTTGCAATGCCGGCTACAAAAATCCCATGTGAACGCCTGTTCTCACTTTCTGGTGACATTGTAAATAAGAAGCGGGCAGCATTATCTCCCATAAATGTAAACTAACTTGTTTTGTCTTAGCAATTGGCTGAACAAGAAGTAGTACTTGTATGAAGTGAATTGAAAAATATTGCTTCTTTTGTTTATCTAAATAATAATATAGTGTGAGCAGTGTACACTTTGTATACTGTGTTGTAACTGAAATCAATATATTTGAAAATGTAGAAAAACATCCAAACATATTTAATAAATTTCAATTGGTAGTCTGTTGTTTAATAATGTGGTTAAAACGGCGATTAATCGTGATTAATTTTTTTTAATCATGATTAATTTTTTTGAGTTAATTGCGTGAGTTAACTGTGATTAATCATCAGCCCAATTTTAAGTGAAATGAATATGGAGATAAATCATAGAAAATATCCTATTCCCCCCCTACATACACACACTCAATCTTATTCTCTTCATTTCTTCTTCCTCAACATTTCTCTGAGGGGGAGAAATAGCTATTGCAAGCAGTTATCTCTTATATGTATTGAAAAAACAAACAACATATCAAAAAGGCCAGACAAAGGGCTTGTCTACATTACCCGCTGGATCGACGGGCAGCGATTGATCCAGCGGGGGTCGATTTATCATGTCTAGTATAGATGCGATAAATCGACCACCGAGCGCTCTCCTGTCGACTCCAGTACTCCACCGGAGCGAGAGGTGCAGGCGGAGTCGACGGAGGAGCGTCAACAGTTGACTCACGGCAGTGAAGACACCGCAGTGAGTAGATCTAAGTACGTCGACTTCAGCTACGTTATTCACGTAGTTGAAGTTGCGTAACTTAGATCGATTTTCCCCCCCCCCCCCCCGTGTAGTCCAGTCCAAAGTGTGTATTATTGCATGACAATGCAGGTTTGTGGGCGGAAACCTTTGGCCTCATGACTAGCCTCAACTGTGCTTAAATGCAGTTTTATGCAGTAACACATTCATGTCTTGAGGCCAGATTTTGCAAACCCTTATTATCAGGTGCAGCGCTTATTAGTATCACTTATCGCAGTGAAATCAATGGGACTGTTGTACTCACAGAAGTAAGCACCACACCCAGAAGTAAATGTTTTAACAGATGAGGGCCCTTATTGCTTAATTGAATAAGATAAAGAAAAGCACAACAAAATGATGATGATGATGATGATCAGGGACATCAGGTCCTTTAACCCTAAACAAACATTTCTAGCTCCACTGGTAGGTCTATGCTAGAAGGAACTGCAAAATTGAGGATTTTTGTTATTTTTTTTGTCCAATTCTCTCTCTTATAATTTTTTTTTATTTTTTTCTGTCAGCATTTTGGAGGGGAAAACATAGTAGTGTAGGAATTAAATTATTAATACCAAATCTGTGGCGAGGTTAAAAAAAACGTAAGGCAAGTATGACGGATAGCAGACAAGGCTGAGGAAGTATATTTCAGTGTCATGAGTTTTTGAATCACTATAGAATGTGTTGCTGATATCTTGCCTCTTGAAAGCAGATTGTCAACTTTTCAGTGCATGTACTGCATGGCTTTGAAACCTCAGTGGCATGAATTGTTTTTATGTTTTGCTCCCCTTTGTTTGCTGATATGAAACAAATAAACATTTCCATTGTTGGCAGCAGCAGTAATGAAGGCATCGGTAGCCACACTGCTGAAGGTTTATCTGATCCAAATTCATGTGCAGTGTCTGCAGAGGTGACGGCACAGAGTAATATCCTGCAAGAACATGGAGGACAAACTGGTTCTGACTTATTAATACAGGCTGCAGAAGCAAAGGAGAGAAGCCTACCTATCTCCATGCCTTTAGCAGAATGTGCCAAAGAATATGTCACAGCAGATCTCACGGACAGCAGTGATGATTTACCAACCCCGAAGAGTATTGTAACGGTGCCTTTCCCAAACACTGTGGATGACAAAGAAATAGGAACAGCAGATGCTATATTTGTGGACAGTGGCCCAGAAAGTGACAATATTGCTGCCTCTTCTATCAAAAAGAGTGAGAATGATCCAGAAAATACAAGCTTAGAATCTAGCCCTTCTGCAGAAGCTACTTTGACACAAGGAGTTACACAAACAAATTCATGTGAATTAGAACCATTATGGCAGAGTGAACAGCTGGATGGCAAGAGGGATTCGCATGCTGTCTCATTACCCCAGGGTAAAGAAGCAGGAGATTACTTTACCACTCAAGAGGCCAAGCAGGGGCCAGGATTTTTGGAAGTGGGTCATAAGGAGCAGACTGTAATACAGCGAGGTGGACAGAAAACAGATGGCACAGAGGGTCTGTTAATGAAAAAGGAAACCTTAATCCTAAATTATCCCACAACAGGAGGCTCAGACAGTGAAAAATATGGAGCAGTTGTGAATGTTCAGTGTTTGGTTGATAACCCTGAGTTCAGTGATGCCAACAGTTTATGTAGAGGAGATATAACCACAACTAAAGGGAATGACCCAAACCCACATCTCTCTGAAAACAATGGGAAGCAACCAGCAGCTTGCACTTTAAACCCTTCAGACCTGTTCCTGGTACCAAAGACAGATGAACCTTCAGGGGAATCTGTATCTGCAAATGAACAACACGATCCAGTTAGAAGTAAAGCACAAAAAACAACTTCTAAAACAGCGGAGCCCAGTTTTGAAAGAGAGCCTCAAAAGGTGAATTTGTTTGTTAGCACTGAACCTTTTAATGTGCCTCTGTTGCTTAAGGCAGAGGGAGAGCAAAAAACAGATCTCACATCTGAAAACACAAAAGATCAAGACAGCATTAATGAAACAATAAAAGCTGATATCGTGTTAGTAGAAAACATCCTTCTTTCTGATGTAGAAAATGCTATGAATTCCAACAAGGAAGGTTCGATGGTACATGAAAGATTGGCACTGGAAAAATATGTATTAGATTTAACTTGTGGGAGTAAACCCACAGAGCTGAATCTAAAAGAAACTGACATTGAAGTACCTGCAGAAAAAACTGAAGACTCTATGGGAAAGGACAGAACAGAGGAAGTGCAAGTTATAGCAACCAGTGCATCACCTGAAGGGTTAAATGAGGCAGAAGGGATACTATTGAACTTTGATAATAGCAACAAGCAGGACAGGAAGGATGCCAACTGGGGGGATGATTTCAAAGAAATCAGCTTTTCAGGCAAGACTTTAAAAAGTGACATAAATGAAAAAGCTGTGGAAAAGCATCTGAATTCAGAGAGTAACTTGAAAGTAGCTGAAGATAATTCACTCTGTTTCCAGCGTGAACCTGAACAACAAATGAGCAAAGAGAAAGCAATTGTCACACACGACTTGTCCTCAAAGTGCAGCTTTCCAGTTGTGGAAACTCCACAGTTAGCCAGGGAAGAATGCCCTCTGAGTTTTGATCATTTTAACACTGACACAGAAGACAAAACGTTAGCCTTGCTAGGCTATAAAATGACTGAAAAGGTTTGTTCAGTTAATGCACATGGTTCACCGCTTCTGCACTCTCAGGACAGTAATATTATGCAAACTAAGCAAGATGAATCCTGGGAACACACTTTTGCTAAAGAAGCTGTATTGGAGTCAGAGTGCAAAACTAAGCATCAAGAAATGTTTCAAAGCAATGAAGGGTCTGAAGAAAATATACAAACTCCCAAATCAGAACTTGAACATCAGGGCTTAAGTGAATTGATAGGAACTACTGACTGTGTTGCACTACGTAAAGCAAAAATTCAGGAGGCCTCACGTATTTGTGAAAGCAAAGAATGGAACAGACAAGTAGCGGAGGTGCCTAATAGTGATCCTGCGTGCGTACCTGTAACTGTTGTTAAACAAAGCAGTGCTGTAGACATTAAAGAAAATAATGAAATTAAGCAGGAGGAATGCAGAGCTGAAGTGGAAAGCTATGTAGATGACAAAGATTTGGCACTGAAAAAGGAATGCACATCTGACACACCAAAGCAAGTTCAGCAGGAACAAATGGCTGCAAAAAGTGACAAAAGTATGCAAGTGGTTCATTCTGAAATCTCTCAAGCATCAGCAAATACTGAGGAGTTCAGTCCCCAGCAAAAGCAGTGGAGTTTAGAAGAATTACATGATAGCAGCATAACTGAGAATAAACAGCCATCCGAGAGTGACAAAGATGGCTCTCCAGAGACCCTTAAAAGCTATATTAAAGAAAAGCAAGAAATGGGAGATGTGTCAATAACCCTTCCACAAACAGAGCAGAGAGAGAGCCTCAACTTTGCTGCCAGAAAGAGTCAACAGCACATTTCAAATATAGGATTTGAAAAACACAAACACCAAAGCAATCTGAATACTGTCACAAGTACTGATGAACAGGAACATAAAGAAATGGCTCAGAAAAATGAGCATTTAGCGGAGTTAAGTTATCACAGTGACTGTCAGGACATATGCAGAAGCAAATCAGATATGTCTCTAGACCTTACAAGCAGCCCTCAAACAGCACCTTCTGTGCTAGAGCCAGAGCCATTCAAATATAGTCCTGCTGCAGTGCCACGGGAGGACTCAAATAAAAGTACTGCTTGCATGAAAGGGAACATGTGCAACACTGAGCATTTGCAGAATATTTCTGATCTGAAGGTAGCTACTTTGCAAGACTGCACTCAACAAAATAAAACTGACCTAGAGGCAGAACGAAATCGCTTCAGTAGGCAGATTTCTAGCAAGCCCAAGCAGGAGAATAATTCTTTGATCTCAGTCAGTCAACATGAAGAAGCATGTCAAGATGATGCATTTTCAAAAGAATCTGACATAAATGAACAGCCAGACAGCATATGTAAGACAGCAGACAATACTAATGTAAGCAGTGCTGGTGCTACTGACTGTATTCCAGGGGCGCAGAATTCAATAAGTGTCACTGATATACCACAGACTTCACTAACTGATATTGAAATAACATGTTCTGATGATGACTCTGAGGACAATAAATATGAAAAAAACAAGAATGATACTCAAATACCTAGTTCAGAAAACCTAGAAAAAATGCGATCGTTGGTGAAAGGCTCAGTTCTAGAAACAAAAAAGGATCTGACTTCAGACAGCGAACTCATCCCAAAAGTTGAAAATCTAAAACTAAATTTTGAAAGGGACTCTTCTATCACAGAGACAAGCAATCAGAAAGTAGATGCAAATTCAGGTGCAAAGGAAAATCCTTCTGCATTACAGGAATACAGGGAAGTGGCTCCCAACAATTCTTCATATACATTAAACTGCATTAAAAAAGCCGAGAATGAGCATCTGCCCGCTAGCTCTGAAACAGAAGAATTCCCAATTCTTTCTACATCGACCTTTGCATTGGATCATCATAGTGAAGCTAGCCAGCAACCTGAAAACTGTAAGAATGACGGTATTGTGGGTGTGTTACTAAATAATAAGCTTGTAGTTAAAACATGCCAAAATGTCTTAGAAGTTGCTTCTGATTTGCAGATAACAGCTGATGCTACCGTACCTGTGCATTTAAAAGACATTTCACCAGGGATAATAAGCACAGCTGATCAAAACAGCACTGAAGCAGCACATTTAGAAAATACTTCTATGAAAGAAACAAGTATTCCTGGCCAAAGTTTCCAGTGTGAAGGAGAGAGTATTTCACCCATACTAGATTCTGCTGATGCAGGGCAATTTGCAGGAAACTTAACACAATTTAATTTTGAGAAGCTGAAGAAGGAGATATCTGCAATTAAAACTAAAGGAACAAAAAGTGATGTAAACTTCAAAGCACAGGAAAGTGACAGTTCAACGGAGCCTCTGTTCAGTCTTCCTAGCCTAGGAGAGAGGCTGCTGAGTCTTTCATCTGCTGGTAAACAAGAAGGATGTATTGAGGAAATTGCAACAAATATCTGTGTAGATGACAAGTACAGGAAGATCTTAGAAAACTCTGGAAGTGCAGAGAAAACTGAAAATGTTTTGAAAGAGAATAATAGCATAACCAAGACAAAAATAAATATTTCCAAAGAGACTGCAGAAAACTGTGAAAGGGAGAATGATGTTCCGAGTTCCAGGACCTTTGGCGCTGGTGCCAGCTTTCCTGATTTCAGGGAGCATCTCAGTAAAATATTTGAGAAACCTGTGCGCAACGCTCTGAATACTGAATTACCCCCACTTTCATCTGAAATTTATGCAAGCAGTGGGCAAAGTCCCGTGGTTAAAGATATACCAGTTCTACAAAGTGCTGAGAACTTTTCAGAGCCTAACACAGTAGGTGAAGGTGTTGATGGAAGCATCAATAACACAGGACAAGAAAGTGACTCAGAAATAGAGAGACAAGAGTTGCCTTTGGATTCTGAGATTTTTAGCAAAGAGAAGTCAGCACAGCAAGAAGACATGCTCAGAGAACTAAAGCTTCCAGAAAACGAGGAACATAAACAACCAGGTACCTTTTCAGAAAAGAAAGTTTCCAAATTGGATGGTTCTAAATCTGTTGAACTGCCTCTTACGAATTTAAGAAAGCTGGACAACAAAACTGAAAGCACAAAAGGTAGTCAGATGGAAAGAGAGGAAGGTACACATACTAGCAGTGTGAATGCTGGAGTTCTTGTGGACCAAGAGATAGAAAAGCTGGAATCTGCTTCATCTGATGGGACCAAAGCTGCAAACTTAACTGCATCTTATGACAATAAGGACCAGCCCACAATTCCTGGGACCTCTTCAGAAGATACAGGCACTGTTCAGAAGAATGATTTAGAAAGTGCTGCCATCCCAGAGGCAGAGGAATGTAATTTAATTGTACAATGTAATGCAGAATCAGAAGATCTAATATCTTACGAAAATCAGTGCCAGGACTTTATGCCAAATGAGCAGAAGAAAAGTAAAGACTGTGAACCAAGCACTGTCAATGGTACCTGCAACATGTCAGCCTCACCAATTGTCCAAGGAGACATCTTCAAAGCTGAAGTAAAAAGAGATGATCTTCGTCTGTTGTCTGGTGAAATCCAAGAGAAATCCACTCACAATAATCTTGTGCATGAAATTAAGCCTCAGGATGACACATATATGATGCTGGATGCTTTGGGAAGTAGAAAATGCCTGGAAATATTAGGAAATCTTCAAGACTCACAGCAGGGAAAAGAAGCAACAATACATGGGTTAATAGATCACTTTAAAAATGAACTAAGCCATGATGATCATTCCCAGGCTGACTTTAAACATGAACTCAGCAGTGTGACTAAGAGGGATGTGAAGGAAGAAAGTGACACCATGTTCAGCACAGCAGTGGCAGAAGCTTCTATATGTGGCAATGAGCAACTTGGAGACACCCCTGAAACAGGTATTACAGGCACAGTGTTAATTAGTAAGGGTGATGCAGCTTTGCAAGCAAGCATTCAAGATCAAGGGACAGAAACAAAAAAGCATCACTCAGAAACTATTACAGGGATGGAGCCCGAATCGGATTGTGTAAGTACAGATTTTAATGTTGCTTCTGAAAATCAATGGAGCAAGATGCATTCAGAACATGACAGCTCACCGCTGAATGCCGAAGGAAAGGTACCAACCCCTTCATTCACTGAGCCTAAGAAACATCACATCAATGAACTTCTGGACATGGTTACTGAAGGATTACCTACAGAAAGGTACTTATTTTAAATTAATTTTGTGAGACAGAGTTGTCATTGTCCTAGGGTTGCAGAGGGATAAATTTTAGACATATAAATCTGTTGTTTGTGGTGCAGGTTTTCAGGTGGGCATGGCTACCATTGACTTTTAACCAAAAATTGGCCTCAGTGGAAGAAATTTTAAATACCTTTTAAGGTCTAAATATAATAGAAGTGACCTTTTGGGACTTGTAAAGACCTTGATCTTCAAGAGCTCCACTGACCTTTCCTAATTCTTAAACTCCTCTGTAGTGATTCTGTAATGACCCCAATTTTCACACTGCATTGCCTAAAGTTAGCAAAGTAAATTACACTTTAATAGGTGTGCTTTAGTTGAAAAATTGGGCCTGCAGTGTTTTCATTGTAGACTGCAATCTGAAAGTTAAAAAACTCAGCTACCTTACAACCTTGATTATCCTAACCTCAGTTATCTTGACCCACTATTATTTAAAACAGTCCCATTCCCTGATATATTGAATATTATTTGTGTTACCATAGCACCTAGGATCCCTAGTCATGGAACAGTGCCTCACTCTGCTAGGCTACTGTACAAACCCAGGACAAAAAGATGTTTCCTGCCCCCAAAGAATTTATAATCTAAATAGAAGACAGACAAAAGATGAATACAGAGAGAGAGAGAGAGAGAGAGAGAGAAAGGAGGGGGTGGAGGGAGTACACCTGCTAATTACGTTAACAATGCAATTGATTGTTTGATAATATTAAGTGTCCCCAAAGACATTCAGTTAACTGAGGTTGCATTTGTATATTACCTGTGTACCGAGCTAGGAATTCATATGTGTAGCTTTCTTAATCAGGGTTTGTGTATGTGCAAAACATTTTGTTGGGAGCTCAAGAATGCCTCAAACATGGTTTTTATTTTAAAACAGTAAATGAAAACAGTGTTTTCTTCTGTACATTTTTGCAGCACTATTTTGAATTTCTAGTATGAGCATAGATGTTAATTCAAAAGAATATCAACCTAGAACCTCTTTTCCACTAACTAATCATATCACTGCTTTTTCCATAACCTCAGCAACTTCCCTGAGCCCTGTCATTCTCTCCTTCCTGTATCTGAAAAGGATGCTATAGCTGTAACAGCCAAGGCCACCTCAGATGAGGCAAGAGATGACATCAGAGTAGAAAGGTACTGTGAAAAGCTTAAGTATTTCAGAGGGCAATAATGCTCTATTTGGATGCATTCTTTCTTGGTATTATAGATATGAAAAAGATGTAACTGCATAGGAAGGAAAAATAATGTTTATCAATGCCACATTCTTTAAAGTTGCAATGGTAAAACAGTGATATGAGGGGAAAATTAAAATCTCTGTCCTCCATCCTTTAATATTGCCCATTATGGTGAAAAAATAGGGGTTTTACTTCCTTTCTGTGTAATTCTGGGACAAAGGCTCAATACAGCATACTTCTCTGAACAAAATATACACTAAAAAAGCCATCAAACTGTGATAAAGTTTAACAACAAAATTTCTTTTCTTTTGGTCTCCTTTGAAATCTGTTTGTAAACTGATCGGATAAAATTAGAGACCAAGTTTCATAATCTCTCTTGAGCTTGTTTTCCTTTGTGTGTCTGTCTGTTTTTAAAAAGGATGGAGGATTCATAGTGTAGTCGTTTTCAAATTTACCATACGAACTGTCTGCCTGGTCTAGAATAGCTCAGAAGCCAAGAAAGAGTGTGTACATGTTTAAATGAGGGTGGGTATCATTCTTTAAATTAATACCTGTGGCAAACAGGGTGAGGTCTTTGGAACAGCTGTTGGCAATTCATAAGTTATTTGCTTAATACTTGCATATGCTTGAATTCATTGTCACCTGTTTTTTCAGTATGAGTATTTTGTACCAACAAGCAGCTGCTACTTCTGTAAGCACAAATGTAACTTTTATATCTATATGACTATCAGTACATATGCTATACTGTGTGCAGAGCAATTTGAAATCTCTCTGTGTGTAGATTTCACACAACAAGGACTTCCAAAGGTAAAGAGAGGAGACCCTGCCTTTGTTTAGTCTTGTTTCTTATAAGAATATGCAATTATAAAAAAAAATAGAGCTAGAAAAATCTATTGAGCCAGCTAGTTTATCCCCTGTTGTTTCAGAGTAATGACCAGTCCATTTTTAGATAACTCAAGAACAGGGGCTTCCTTCACATTCCTTGGCAGATTGTTCCACAATCCAGTGGGTCTCATTGTTAGCAAATATTCCCAGATATGTAGCCTAAAACGTCCTTTGTTTAATTTCATACTCTGTCCCATATATCCCAGTGACAGGATCTTCTGCCTCAAAAAAGTGGTATCCATTTGTCCCTTTGCTATAGTAAACATCCAGGGTAAAATTTGCAGACATGAGAAAATGGCACATGAATTTGGGCCTGCGATGTTTATCTGCGGTAGGGAAGAGGAGATTCCAGTCATGAAAAATCCCAAAGCAGGGTATTTGAGTGGAAATAGGTGTTTTGTTAGGAAAAGAAAAATGATGTGTCTTGTGTTATGTAAGGGGTGGTTTTCAACCCTAGTCCATTCCAAGATACCTTATAATGAAATTTCAGTTGTGTTAGGTAGAATTAAGCTCCTTCTTAGAAGATGGAATTCTTAATTTTCAGGTCCTTTCTCTACTTTCTGGTTCGAGCAGGGGCTAGGTGGTTGCTTCTGTGGTGGTGGTACAAGTGGGAGCTCCAAACAGTGCCCCTTTAACAACCAGGAAGAGTTCCAACCTATGCTGAGACCTTGCCTGGGCAAAAGGGATATTCCAGCCCCAGTGCCTTCCGCTCTAATGTCCAGCATGGGGTGGGGGGATTATTTTCAGGAGAGTGGGTTATGCCAGAATTTCTTGTGCTTCTGGGGAAGGTGGAGCAAAGTGCTACTAGTAGAAACAGGAGGGTTGTGTTGGCCAGTCTCTGATGCAGGCCAAGCTGTTGGTGACTACAGAAGCTTCAGGAGAAGGAGAGGGAGACTCTCCTCTCCTTCCTCTTCTCCAGGGGCATCAAACTTCCTTTACTGGTTCCTGCAGTATTGCCAATTCTTACCATTGTTTGGATGTCTCATAATATTTGTGGGTTTATTTTAAAGCCCCAGTTCCTGGAGTCTCATGATGATTAAATGGAAGGGGGGAAAAAAGTTAATTTCCTGCCCTTGTGGCTGCAGAGAATAGCTCAATAATATCACTCCAAAGGCTCAAAAACCAGGAGCCAAACAAAAATAACCCAAATTTTATTATTTTCAAAATCCCAATCCAGTCCCATGATTTTGGAGTTTGGAATGCCTGGGGTTGGCAGTACTGCTCAGATCACTTGGTGCTTAGCAGATGGCCACTCCATCACCCACTACTTTCCTCCTGCATGTGTTCATTACTAGGGGAAGAAAAGAAGGTATATGTAGAAAAGACCTGAACGTGCCCCCAAACTGCAGACCACAAATCCTCAGAACTATGGAGTGATAGCACTTTCATTAGATGGGGCCTTTTTTTGCTCAAGAGAGTACCAGAATGGCATCCTGTTCTTTTGTTGCTGCATAGGTATGCTGAGAGAAGAGGTTCCCTATACAGGCACTTCCTGTACAAGTGCAGCTGAATAACAGAGGCCCTATTTATATTTAGGAATCATTGCACCTACCACTGATACGCCTCCATCTCTGCAGAGGAGTAAGGCCGTTATTGAGCAGTGCACCATAACCATTTAGAATGAGATATGAAGAAAATTCTGTATCCAATTGAAAGTGGTATGAGCATTTTTAGATACATTTCTGTAACTATATTGGAATTTGGCTGGGACACCAGAACAAATATCCAATCTTGAAAAAGTACCCTAGGAGGTTTAATGATTAAATGCTGTGATGTCATTCCCAGATGTGCTGCTTTTAGGTGCTAGGAATAGATTAGTTGATTTGGCAAAGTATCCAATTTATTAATGGACTTCCAGACATTTCAGAGGGTTGGAGATGCTCAGTTTACTAAACTGGGGCTAGCCTGTGTAGGTATGCAAGGGGGAGAAGGGTGTAAAGAGCCACGAAGCCGGCCACAACTGCAGATATGATTGCACAATCTCTTCTGAGCGCAGTTACCCCAAAGATGAAGCTATGGCCCCGCTCTGAACCCGGCAGCAGAGCTGGCTTGTGTTGAATGATAGAGTGTGCTGCAATTCTTTAAGTGGCATTAGCAACATGCCTGCTGCCCTTGAGTACCTTGGGAGTTCTGGAAGACATTTTACAATGGTACTTGTACTCCTAAATAGAGCAGGTTGGGAATTTTTGGAGAAAATGTTTTGCTTGTTTTTTGACCAAACACGCTAATTCATTGAAACTGAAACTTGTGTAAGGAAGATTTCTCGGGTAGCAGAAAGAATTTCTTGTGGGGGGAGGAAGGGAAAGAAGGAACCAGAGCAGGGACTTGAACTTGGGTCTCCCACACCCCAGGGCTATTGGCTATTCTGGGGTGGGTGTCACTCTTTCTTCTTGTTTTTGTTCCACATCGGAATGAAAAGACATGTCAAAACCTCAACATTTTTTGCAAAATGAAATTCTTGTTTTCTAGCCAGCCCTACTCTAAATCTCTTAGGTGCTTTTGAAAATTGCACTCAATGCCTATTGAAGCTCATGCAATAATGGTGCAGACCCTGTTCCCTCCAATATTTACATTGGTTTTCATTCTCTTTTATACCTGTATTAAGCTATGTCATTTATAAAGCTAAACAATATTGTTATATGCCAAATAAATCACAGCACTTTATGTCAGAGCAGTACGTTGAAAAACCCTCTTTATTCTATTTACGTAGGCCAGACAGTAATCCTATAAGTAAAATTGGCCTAGACATGTTTTTTTAATTTTCTTTCATGCACTATTCTTGCAGTTGGAAATTGGCAAGATTAGTAAAATGTCTGAAAAGAATGTTGACTCCTTAGTAAATACTGACTTGATCTTTTTTCCCCCTCTGCATAGTAAATACAGTATTAAATATTTTAACAGTCTTTCGGAGTGAGGTATGGAATGCATAGCTCTTTCACAGATTGTGCACTCAAGTAGGTTCTGATTGCTGGAACTTTATGCCTATTTGAGTCCTGTGGTATTTGAAAACAGAATCATTGTGTTAAAATTAATTTTATATCTAAACTGTGATTATGCAGCTTCCTCTTGCCCCCCACCCCTCCGTTCCCCACTTCAGAATTCACTATTTTGTATTTTTTACCTTCTTCAGATATTGCATACATCTCAGGATTACAACACAGAGAACAAAAAATAGCTGAAGCTGACTTTCACATCAAACGAAGGGTATCTGATTTCATCAGACTTTTTTTTGTCTATTTGCCTTTCTTCCTGGCACGCTAGCATCCATATTCTTTCTCTCTGTTTTCCAGTCCATCAATCTCGTTCTCCCTCATAGGAATAGCCATTAGTAAAGTGTTACCTTTCTAATCACAAGGGAACTGGTCCTGTAGTCCTTATCCAAATATAACTCCTGTGATATCACTACATTGGCTACACAAAGTGCACAGTAATGGAGAACCAGACCCATCATAGCATTCTGGTTAAATATTTTACCTCAATTAATCTGTTTATGAACTAAAGGAGATAAGTGCATGAAAGCAAAGAACTAAATATTCATTTACTAATCCATCCCCTGCCAGCTGCAGGTGGTCCTTGCTATTTTTCAATTACACTCAAGTATATTTTTGAGAAATATACTCTTAACATAGGTACTGAAATTGACTTGGATACTGCATATGCTTTTAAAGTTAAAAGGTCCCTTAATGTCTCTAGAGAAACATTATTTCTGTTTAATAAAATGTAAGCATTCTGTTAAGGAAATGCAGTATTGCTTTGTGATATTTTCAATGTATGAGTAGTCAACGCACCATGACTTCTTAATTTCCTTCTTCTTTTCTTTCTTTCTCATTTATCTAAAACACTTTTGA
This sequence comes from Terrapene triunguis, assembly GCF_002925995.2. Taxonomy (NCBI): domain Eukaryota; kingdom Metazoa; phylum Chordata; order Testudines; family Emydidae; genus Terrapene; species Terrapene triunguis. The sequence continues at coordinate 18,474,439 of NW_020664446.1, forward strand.
TTCTTTTATGTTCCTGGTAGTTCTCCCCAGATGTATGTTTCAACCTTGTAACCTCCTTATATTCTCCATATGTCAGCTCTCGCTGCTCTCTTTGTACACTCTGCAAATTTGGACACCTTGCAATTAGGTCTATTTTCCCTGTTACTAACGGAATATGTAAAGAGGGATTAGTCCCAGCCCTGAACCCTGTGGTGGGCAATTCAGAGAAAAGCAGTTATAGACACAGTCATTTTCTCTGTGACTTTGGGTTGTGGCTTTGTTCCATTTTTTTCTGCATTTTGGCACACTTGCATCTTGCTGGTGCCCCCCCAACAAAGACTCCTCTTCAGAGATGTTCTAAGATCCAGAATTCCCAGTGTTTCCCTCTTCCTTTGCTTTCCATTTTCACTCTGACTATGCTCTGCAACTACTCCCTCCTTCTCTTTCCTTTCTCTGTTCCTGACTCTTAACCAAGGTCATAGGCTCTATCCTTCCTGACAATTCCTATGGGTGGGACACTGTTTTGTATGGAAAAGGTCAAACGTGTGTATTATGTTCAGAGTGAGATTCAAATGAGCTGGGCGTATAGATTTGGCCAGGCAAATGGCTCAATGCCCATATCTAAATATCAGTGACCACAATTGGCAGTACACTTGTAATTTCAAGGGTAAGTGAATGCTTAGAGTATCAGAGGGGTAGCCGTGTTAGTCTGGATCTGTAAAAAGCGACAAAAAGAGTCCTGTGGCACCTTATAGACTAACAGAAGTATTGGAGCATGACCTTTCGTGGGTGAATACCCACTTCGTCAGACAAAATAGGTATTGTCCTAGGTGCTTGGAAGCCAAAGTGTGCCTAGTTAATAGCATCTGGGACTTATGCAAAATTAGCAAACTTTAGCATTCAGGTAGTGCTTGCTGCTGGTGCTGTATATCTGCATGAAAAGTTCTGGATCAGTCTGTCTGTATTGCATACTTATTGTCACAGGTTCAGATTAATTGTACCTGTTTTGCCCCTCCATGGTCCACTCCAGGAGTGCCCAGTCAGGTCTTAGCTCTCTAGCCATCATCTGTCTCTGAGCAGAGGCCCTTGTCCTGCTCCCTCCTGACCAGGGGTTTTGAGGCTGCACAGTTCTGTCTTACATTATGATATCCTCAGGAAGCCAGTCTGCCAGTGTATTGCTTTCTGTGCAAGGGCTATGAGCAGTGTATTGCCTGCAGTTACAAGTTACCACACAGCTCTTTCTAAGCAAGAACATTTATTCTTAAGGTAAAAGCATGCCAGAGAAAACCTAATAAACAGCTTTAAACATGCACCAACCATACCAGGGGTCACCCATCAGTCTCCTGCGGCCCTAGTAGGCTGAAGTCTTTCCAACCCTGCCACAAGGGGTGTCCCCTCCCCTCACCTTGGACAGAAGGTCCTGTCAGTTTGCTGAGACTTTAGCCACTACAGTCATAGGTGTCTTTGCTGTGAACTCTCTAAGAGTACACTCCTAGAAGATGCTGAGTGCCCTCCAAGATCAGGACCTAATTTAGTGAAGGGCTAATCACTGAATGTGTTTCAAACATATCGGGGTCTCTCCTCTTTTATAAGCTCAATCTCACATCCTCCCTTTCTTTAGGACTCTCTCCACCAGACCCCCTTCAGTCCTGGTCTTCTTTTAGTAAAGAGTTCAGTAAGACTCTGGTCTCTAGAATGTTTCTACTTTAAATTCTTTCATATCCCTTCACCACCACCTGATAAGTCCCAGTGGAGAGAGCCTGGGAAAATAGGTCTTCACAGCATAGTCTGAAAGTCAACAAACATTAGTCTGAAAGTTAACAAACTATGCATCCGATGAAGTGGGCTGTAGCCCACGAAAGCTTATGCTCAAATAAATTTGTTAGTCTCTAAGGTGCCACAAGTACTCCTGTTCTTTTTGCGGTTACAGACTAAGACGGCTACTACTCTGAAACATTAGTCCAGATTCTCTGCTCCAATGCAGTGATACCAACAGAAAATTTGGCACTTGGCCTCGAAAGGCATGTCTATGCTGCAATAAAAGACCTGTGGCATGGCCACAGCTGGCCTCTGTCAGCTGACACAGGCTTGCGGGGCTCGTGCACCAGGGCTAAATAGAGTCCAGGCTGTAAAACTTCATGGTGGGTAACAACCTCATGGTGGGTAACAAAGCCCAGGCTCCAGCCTGAGCCTAGATGTCTACACTGCAGTTTTTAGCCCCACAAGCCGGAGTCAGCTGACCAGGGCTCAGAGACTAGGTGCAGTGAGGTTTTTTTATTGCAGGGTAGACACACTCTAAAGACCAGCAGGGGGGATGCATTGGAGAATCAAGTGTTCTTTACCGGGTACACCCTGCCTAACAGTCCCTTCGTGTTTAAACTGGGAAGCTCTTAGCTTGAGCCCTTCAGATTCTCTCAACTGCCCCAGTAGCAAATGAAGGAGGTAGGAGATCTGTAGATTGGACAGGACCTAAATCGGTTGCCAATCTGGCCCATAACTAGCCACTCTTTTTCATCCACACATGCACTCATTTATTCTGATGTTGTGGACAGATGCAATCTGTGACCAGTGTTCCTAGAAAGTATAGGTTCCTGTTCTGTAGATGATGTGCTCTGTACTTACTGAGCCCATGCAAAGCTCAGGGAAGGGCAACATGCTTGCTTTTATGCTCCTGTTCGTAGGCACCTGAAGGTCACCAACCTGCCTTTACTCCTTTGAACCCCATTGTTTTTCAAAGCTAACTTGGCTAATGAAAGATAAAACAATGTAATCAGTAAAACCCTTTTGATTTTATGAGCTTACGTGAAGCCTTTGGAATTTGTTATTATGATAACATTGTTATTCACTTCTTGCTGATAGACGCATCAAAGCTAAGAATAACTCAGCGCTCACTGAAAACTGGATTTGTTTTTCAAAGGGAGGGCAAAATTGATTATACACAGGCTTGCCTGCTATAGCAAGGGTCTGGACTCAATCACTTCTAGTCCTGTCTTCCCAAGTGTGCATACAATTGGTCGTTTTCTAACAATTAGGGTAGTTTTACGATTTGTCTGTTTCAAAATAGATTGGTGTTAATTCACTATGATAGCTTCATTCCTCCTCTCATTCATGCAAAATATTAAACGGATTACTGTGGCAACCTACAATAATTGTGTAACTATTTGATTAAATTTTTTGAAAATGCTACAGTGATATGTGAATCTTCTGCAGTAGGGTTCCTCTCCACAAAGGTCCCGCTAGTTGTTTGTTTGCTTCCTTTGTTTGTTTGTTTTCACAAATAACAGCTGAGGTTGCCAAAGGGCTTGATCACTGAGCTTTACAAAACTTTCAGCAAACTTGGGCTGATTTTCAAGATAGTTTGGGCCAATTTTTGTTTTCAACTGGAAACTATGCAAAAGTCTTTGGTTTCCCATCATTCTGAGCCCAGACCAGGAAAAATTTGGTGGTTCCAAATTTGAATATGGTTTGCTCAAACCTGAGACTCCGTGATATTCCGGAGGTTCAGACCCCTATGCAAAACTTAACTTGAAAGAGAGGTTCCTCAAAGGCTTCAGAAACAAAACTGCTGAGATTTGCACAGCTCTAATGTTCAGCCACCACAAATAGTTCTCATGAGGCTGTATTCGTGTACAGGAAACTGTGTAAATATAAGGTTCCATTCTGCAGAAAAGGTCTGTGGATGTTTGTATTATGTACCCAGTAAAGAGGGGCATAGACAACTTTTTTATTTGGGGGGGGGGAACATTTTGAGGTGTGACTCATGAGTTTTTTGAAAACATGAGGCTGGTTATACTGCCATAGTGTGTTGAATAACCTCAGATTAAGTTCACAGCTGAAGAGGGCAGTGCTGGCCCGGCTACCACTAATGGTGCTAGGGCCACTGTTAGCTCCCAGCCAGATGTCTACCTGCACTGAGGCAGCTCCTCTAGCCACAAGGAGGGGCAGCTTCAGTAGCATGGTCTCACGGATTAAATGGGACAAATCCCTGCTGTGATAGTGACTCCCTCTGTGGCCTTTGTCATGTCACATAGCACAGAGTTTTCAAACGTGGGCACCTAAAGTTAGGCATTTGAATCCAGAATTAAAGACTTGGTGCTTAACTTTGGATACCCAGGTTGAAAGTGCTGGCCTTTAAGCTCTCTGTGCCTCAGTTTCCATATTTGTAAAATAGGACTGTGATGAGGAGTCTGCCCTCTTAAGGGTAGTGGTTGCTACTAGTCAGCCTACCTGTCACATGGCTTGGCCCTTTAAGGTTTGAAAGAGCCAATATTTTGAGAGAGAGGGAGGAAGTGGTCCCAGGAATAATTATTGCTTGAGAGAAAATCCCATCACTGTATCTTTAAGGGCCCTGGGGCCAGGAGCCTTGTAGAGAGGGTGGGGGCAAGGCTCCCCTCCCACCCAACCTATTGAGGGTGAGCTGGGAGTAGGGGACCCAACTGTCTCCTCCCTCATAGCAGCGCAGACACCATCAATAGCAGAATGCTGCCTGATGGATACTTCTAGCTTGAGGATTAATTAAGGGGAAATGGGCCAAGCGAGGGAGAAGCTGACTCAGGCCCTACATTATAACCCAGCACCATGGAGGAGAGCTGAGACTTTTGTCTATGGAGAGGTAATAACTGTCTGAATTACCCGGGTCCAGGAAGAGGGCTAGGGCTCCTGACAGAAGACAGAGTGTCTGTTTCGTTGATGTGTATATATACCATGTTCCAGGAGGAGGGGCGGGAGGGGACGGACTCTGGTTCAAAGAGAGACAGGGAGACTGGTTAACTCATGACCTGGCTCCAAGGAGGAGAGCTGAGGGACTCTTGTTTTGAGGGAGTAAGAATTTGAAGCATAATTCCAGCTCCAGGAAGGGGGTTGGGAGGCGTGTCTCCTGAACCGGGATGAAGAGCTGAGCAGGACTTTTATAGGGACCCAAAGATGGGTGTCCTGGGGCAACTAACAAAGTAAGTCACCCTTCCTAGAAAACTGAATAAATCAGACCCCATGATGGGTGTGCAGGTTTTTGAACCAACCTAAGTCTGGTAATTGATTGAAAAAACCTCGGGTGGGGGTGGGACGGGTTCTGAGTGCAGTGCGCCACTCAGGCTACAAGGAGTCTCACCTCTTGGTAGGGGCTAATGATAAACTTCCCTATCTCTCAAAGGAGAATGTTTGCAACAGGTTATGTTTGGCCCCAATCCTGTAATGTACCAGGTGTGCTGGGCCTCCATGGAGCCCAAATGTATACTGTTGATTGCAGGATTGGGACCAAAGTGCTAAAACTCATCAGAATGCACACAGAACAAGCTGCCTCCCAATTCTCCAGCAGCGGGGTCTGCTTTTGCAGCTGGGGATTAGGGGGTCAGGATTTAAAGATACATACCTCCACCCTCCCAACACACACCTATGTAAACTGTTGTTACGATAATGATTCATAGATTCATAGATTCTAGGACTGGAAGGGAGAGGTCATCGAGTCTAGTCCCCTGCCCGCATGGCAGGACAAAATACTGTCTAGACCATCCCTGATGATTTGTTATAGTAGTACACAGAAAATGCTATGCACTGTCCAAACATAAGACACAGTCTCTAGCCAGAAGAGAGCTAAATCTAAGCCATTTAATAAATGAAGGCTGCGGAGAAGGGATAAAAACATACAATCCCTTCTTGGGCTTTCACCCTATAAATATCAATGATCCTCAATTTGTCTAATTTCTTGTAGGTGTCCCAGCAAATATTTGGGGGCTTTTTGGTGAGAAGTGATGTTAAGGGGGAGAAAGGTAGTGGCCTTGTGGTTCACTTGAGGGAGGATACCTTGTGCATAAGGGCTGACCATCTCTGACTCCTCTAGGCCTCCTGGAGAGAAGTCTCACTCAGGTCCTGGGCCTTGAGCCATCACTTCTGTTGAGGGTGGAATCACATGATTCTCCCATTCTCAGACTGGGCCTTCGGCTGCAGACCTCAGGTACTAACTGTAATCACCTCAGCAGGCCTAACTTAAATTCAGCACTGCAGTTCTCTCCTCTTCAGCAGCTTTGTCCAGTGGTTCATAGTGACAGACTATTAAAACCAAGAATTACATTATTTAGAACCAAAGCGTTTAAGAGAAAAACTGATCTTAAAACAATAAACACCCTATATGCTTGCCGGTCCTTCCCTAAGTCTTACCATTCCCCGGAAGCAGGGGAAAACCCCAACTTCTTTCAGCTACCCTGGCAGGACCTGTGTTTCTGTCGTCCAGGTCAGTCGCTCTCACCAGGAAGAGCACACTCAACACGCTCTCTCCGGAGAGTCCTTTTAACTGTTTAATATCCTTCTGATCTCTAGACTCCTACCAAAGCAGCTGTGTAACTTCCAGTTGGAGCCTGGATGCAGGCTGCTGTCTTGTAGTTGCCCCAAAGTATTTATTGGGAGATTGCTTATTCCTTCCCTGGTCATTTTCCATCAGTCTCCTGTTAAGCTAGATCAGTATGTTCACACAGGGATGTCTAATAACACACTGTACAGTAACTTCATTTTACTAATCAGGTCACATACAGTATCCATAAAATTATCAGTGTTCTTGGATTATTATGTAACAACTCCATGTCCACCAGGAGGAGCATTGGGGAAGAAATTGAATAAATTGCTGGAGAAGCAGCCAATGGAAGGGGTGGGGGGAGGCGTCAAGTTTAATGGCATTGGATGAATGAAGGAGTTGGGATTAGAGTTGCGATAAGAGATGAGTGAATAAACAGGGAGGGGATGGATTAATTGAGCCAAAAAGTCATCTCATGACCCCTCCCCATGCTTACTCAGTTTATTTTTGTCGTCTGAGACGGTGTTGTTCATTCACATTAATACAGAGTTGGGTGTGAGCATGGTGTTCAAGAGTCAGTCAGTGGTTTATTCGTTTCAGTGGTTGGAAAGATAGGACTTGAGTCAGTAATATTTTGGTGGCAGGGAGTTGGTGGCAACATGTGTTTCAGTCCTGGTAAAAAATGCTAGAACTGGCCCTGTCAGCAAGAACTCAGATAAGCTTTGGCTATGGATGTTTGCCAAGATCAAGGGTTGTTGGGAGAGAGGAGCCTTTAATGCAACTCAGTTTCTTCCCTTTTTTCTTCTGTCCTCTAGGGCTAGTGTACCTGCAAAAGCTATTTTTAAAATGGATTCCAGATGAAAGTGGAGTTGTTCTGTTTCCTCCCCCCTTGACTCCCCATGCACCAGAGGATAGCTGGGAGCCCCTACCTGCACCAGGAAAATCCCATTAACTCTTCTTTTTCCATTCCTGGTTTCCTGCTGCTCAGGTTTGGGGAGGGGGAAGAAGGGAGGTGAGAGAGAATCATCCTCTCTAGCAGCTGCTTGTAATATTACCTCTGCTCCGGATCTCAGTTCTTGCTGTCAGTACTGATGCCGATTCTCAGTACTGGAGCTGAGTGAGCTATCTGTAGCAAACCAATTTATTTGTCAAGCTTAACCCTTTTTTTATTGGTTTCAGTGGTAGCCGTGTTAGTCTGTATCAGCAAAAAATGAACAAAAAAACCCGAGGAGTCCTTGTGGCACCTTAGAGACTAACACATTTATTTGGGCATAAGCTTTCGTGGGCTAGAACCCACTTCATCAGATGTAGTCTCTCAGGTGCCACAAGGACTCCTCGGTTTTTTGGGTTTTTTTTATTAATGATTTTGCTTTTTCTTAATTTACTGCTAATTGTTTGGCAAATGCTTTATGGGAAAATTGAACGAGGAGGGGTGTGAAAATGGCTGGACAGAAAAGCAAGTCAGAATTAATGAAAATATTAGTGACTTTTCTAAATGCTCAGCTCTGCTTGCTTCATGCTCAGAGCGGTCCAGCTGACATCATTACTTTTAGCCATCTTGAATCATATGGGCATAAACAGGAGGCGTGCAGTACTATTAAGTTCTGTGCAAGACCAAGAGCTGGGCAAAGTTCTGAGAGATCAAGTTCTGAAGTTGAGGAAATAAGTCAGTTTTGTCACTTGAATAAGGATTAGCCTGCCCCACAATTGAGCTGTGGGAGTCTGCAGGCTTCTACAGCCATAGCCATGCAGAGTCTTAACTTTGCTGAATTGAACCTCTATAGTTAAGCATTTATATCAACTACCTGGACTCAACATTTGGTGAGCAGTGAATCTATTAAATCTTCTTTATATAAACTAGACTTACGTATAAAATAGCCTGGTGATTAACCCCTTGGTTGCTGGCAACTTGTATATACACCCCGGCCACAGAACTGTAAAAATCAATGGAAAATAAGGATATAATTCCATATTCACAGGGACATATTTATGTTGTGGTGACCTACATCCAGAGAAAATTGAAGGGATTAATTAGGGATGCAGCTAACCCTTTCCGCTTCATTGTGCTACAGGGCTATAGCATATGTTTCTGGAATTTAACGACACACTTAAAGGGTCTGGATTTAAGTTTACAACTCTAAACAAGTAAGGCTTCAATAATAGCTAGTAAAACTAGGCAGAACCTTGCCTGCATCTTGGAACTTTGGAAAGTTCGTCTTTCAAGTTAGGCCAAGCACTCTGCCAACATCAACAATCAAGAGTTCCACGAAGTGTCTTTAAAAATTAAATATCAAGTTGTGTGGCTTGGCTGCATGGATTGTTGTTTATTTTGTAATCATTTAATTTGTACAAGTCTTTAGTGTCATACAGAGTGGAAAGTGTTGTGAAAACTCAAAACAGCTATCAGCTGGTCATGACTCAAAAAGTCTTGGAAGAAACTTTGTAACAGACTGAGGAGAAAAGAATGAAAACCACGTGTCAGTCTCACTGGCTTACTCTGTGTGTGTGTGTGTGTGTATGTGTGTGTGTGTGTGAGAGAGAGAGAGAGAGCGACTATGTGTGTGAGAGACTGTGTGTGTGTGTGTGTGAGAGAGAGAGCCTGTGTGTGTGTGTGTGTGTGAGAGAGAGAGCGACTATGTGTGTGAGAGACTGTGTGTGTGTGTGTATGTGTGTGTGTGTGTGTGTGTGTGTGTGTAAGAAAGAGCAAGCTCAAAATTCCTACAAATTCAGGAGCAGTTTGCTTAATGATCGATTAGATCCTTTCCTCTCAAGCCTGGTGTAAATGTCCAGAAATGCAGAGGCGTGCCACAGTAACGCAGCCCTGCATTCCTTTGACCCAAGCAGGATCAGATGCCTTTGGAGCAATTGCATGTTTGTTAGATACTGGCCTTTCCTTGGGGAGCCTCATGGGAGGAGCCTTTGTCAGACGGCTCCAGTTTTATAGTCATTGGCCTTTTGTGTGTTTCAACTTTCAAACAGCCTTCCATTCAGAAGAGAAGCACTTTGGAAATGCAGCACCAAACACAGGTTTCTGGAATATTTCTTTGGCTGACTGGGATAAGTTTTTACTTTCAGTGGATTCAGCAGTGGATATAGTTAAGTCAATCGTCCCGTTCAAGTCTGACTTTGAAGTCTGGACTGAAAGGATGGAAGTTTAGAAATTGCTCTCGGAAAGGAATCTGTGCTAAATTGGTGGGCGTGTTTTTGTTTTGTTTTGTATTTTTGAGCTGAGGATGATTTGGAAGGGCAGAGCTGCCTATTATTTCTTGACACTGGTAAGTGTGAATTGTTTGAGAAAAATGGTTATGCAACTAAACTGCTGTATGGATTGGTTTTTAAAATAACTTTTAAAAAAAAGCATTTGGGGATTAAAAATGAAAAGTAGTTTGTTTCTGTCCTGCCATGGAAACTCTATTTCTCTTTATAAAAGATGTCACACTTTTTTTGCAGCTTCCACGCTGTTCTCCATTCACGTTTGAAGAGTAACGTGTCTTCAGTATTCATATTGAGTGGAATGTTGTCTTTTTATATAACTCTGTATTGAGCTTTTTAAGAGTCTTGAATTAGATGGGGATTAACTATCATTATCGCAAAGTAGCTGAAAAGACTTGGATTTTGTGGCTATTGCCATAGAATGTGGTTGGATTCCTTTTAGACTCTCGTATCAGCATGTGTTTAGCAGTTCAATGGAGACTTACGGGTTAGTTATATTGCACAATGAAACTTCTGACTCAAGTTTACTATTCATAAATTAGAGACTTTTAAATTCTATAAAAATTACATCACAGCGTGACTGAGTACTCTGTCCTAAAAAGCTGAAATACAATGACCGTAACATTTGACAGTTATTGTGGCAGTAATGTAGCAAATGCATTATGCTTATTTATCTTGTGCAATTATTTATATTTGTAATATTTCATGCAACTTTTTACTGCTATTTACAGATGGCATAGCAAAAAGTATTTTAATCTATGATGCTCTTTCAGTACATTTACTTTACAGGCTTTTTTAAACTATAAGTACATACTGACTATGGTATGCCACCTTGAATTGTAGTTTTTAACTTGATCATACTAATATAACGTTCCATACAATTAGACTTTCTCTTCTATCTTAATGATTGATTGTGTTTTTTCACATTAATATGGTAAATTGAGTATAGAGGTAGAGAAAAACGAAGGGACTTCCAAAATGGTATGTGCTTGGAAGGAATATTTGAGAGGGATTCCAGGCCCTAAAGTAATTTATGACTTAACATCACTACCTGCTGAGGGAACTTCTTCGTCATGTCAGCATTTCCATAAATACTGCCAGAAAAGTAACACTTCAGAAAATTACTCTTTGCTATTGGGTGCTCTGATTGGCTGAGACTGGGATGCCATTGTCTTCCAGTTAGTATGTGGTATTTTGTGATTACTGGCAGGGACTGCAAAATGCAACATAAGTTCAGTTGGGGTTGTCTCTAGAAGATGGGTATCTCCCTTGAGGAAATCATTTGAAAAGATTCTACTTAGAAACAATTCAGCTTCTATTCAATACAACTGTTGCATTTATCTTCCTTCCATTCTTTGTCACCAAGGATATTTTGCACACAGAGAGGATTACCTTGTGCCTTGAAAGGTTTCAGAGTAGCAGCCGTGTTAGTCTGTATCCGCAAAAAGAACAGGAGTACTTGTGGCACCTTAGAGACTAAGGTCTTGTGCCTTGAAGCCACTATGTTGGGTGGAAGCAGGGTGGAGCTGTATCCCAGGAGGGATTTCAGGAAGCCTAGTGTTTCAGGCAGGCTTTTCTTAAAGAGCTTCTGAAGGGTCCAGCTGCTATGCCAACCATTTGGAAGTTACAGTTTGTGCTGCCCTTTGAGCCAGGCCAACTTTGCTGCTAATCCCTTCCACCACTTGACTTCCTTTGGGATAGCTAATGCTACAGGTGACACTAATTGTGCTCTTGCATATACAGCAATTCTGCCCAATCACTGTGCAGAGCTGTAAGCACTGGGTAGAGGGTTCTTGCTGCCTATCCATTCTCTTCTGCACATTCACCTAGCGTCCATGACATTCTGGTTGAGGATCTTTGTTTCTGAAGAATTTCTCTGCTCTGGCTGCTTATTCCTCATATGAAGGCATCATAAATTTGTGACATCAGAATTATTTCCACAGAAGCCAGTATTCGTATCCTGGCAAGAATTATGGCTTCTGGTGAATGGTAGAGAAAAGAATAGTTAGAGAAGGAATGTTATGGACAGCTGGCACAGTTTAGGGCAACTGCACCTGTACTTTTCCTTAGTGGTTGAGCAAGGGCACCTATTCCTAGACTTCCGGCTCCCCAGCTGTTGCCTTTCTTGGGTGGAGACCCACATCTCTGTCCCTTCTGACTGGGATATTTCCAGGCTGCACAGTTCCCTGCCTTCACTGTATTATTTCCAGCAAAAGACAGTCTGCCTAAGCAGGCCTGCTTCACTTCTCTCCTCTCCTCAGAGACCTGACATGTTGTAATTGCTACAGCGCTGTCATCACACAGTTCTTCCAAGCAAGCATATTTTATCCGTAAGGTAAAAATGCTACAGAAAAATATATATTAAAAACAATGAAAGAACCTACATGTGTTCTATTAAGTTTACTAGAGATTTCTCTCACACACCCATCTCCACATGGGCTCTGGTCAGTGTCTGCCTTCCAACCCTTCCCTAAGAAGTCCGTTTTCTGGATTGGAATAAAACCCCTGAGCCTGTTTAAAACCAGGCTATTTGTCCAAAAACCCTTTCTTTGTCTGTTAGTCCCTGGAGAATTCAGTTTGAACTAGTATAACTGAACCCCTCTCCAGGGAGTGGCTTCAAAGGGATGATAACTGGAAGAATCATATTAGCATACCCCCTTGTCCTAAAGATACATACAATCTCACAATAACTCATAAACAATTGGATATTTAATACAATGGACCCCAAGGTATTAACCTCAGTAAGATTTGTCCAGGATATTGTTATATTTGTCCGAACAACATATTATATTTGTTACCCATATAGGATAAGTATAAAATTAAAGAATTAGTTAACTTAAGTTTGGTTAAGGAAATGTATTTGTGTTGTAAAGAAAGGCCTGGACTAGCAAGTACGGTAGAAGGAAGGCCTTAAAAAATAATGAGTTATAAAGCCAAACGGAAAAAAGTATGGCAAATGTTTGATTCAAAGAATAACTAATGAGATAAGGGGAAGTTTCTAAAAAGAAGGCCTTTGAGGTGACTGCAGATGGTTAAATCAAAGAAAGAAAATTTGTCTTAAAATAAGCCAACACGGCTCTTCCCCAACCCACACACCAGTGTTACAGCCTGTGTGAACCCAAGTGCAATGGGAAAACTGTTGGACAGCAAGAAGGGGCGGGGGGGGGGGAGGCCTTGGAAGAAAGGAGGTTGTAAATTTTATCTGAATTAAGACTGGAAATAAGGGTGAATAAGCAAATTGGTTTTTAGCTGAAGTCAGTAATTGGCAATGACATCACTTGTTTATTAAAGGGTATAAAAAAGTAAACACTTAAATGGTTCGTTGCTAATACCTGCCTGACCATGTTGGAGCCAGCTAATATGGGTCTAAGCATCCCTGGGTTTAGCCCATTTGTAAGTGTCTTAATCAAATGCTTATAAATGTTTTGTTACTGTTTGAATGTAGTAAATTGCTTATTATGTAGGCTTTTGGGGCATGTTTAGCGCAACTGCATAAAGTACCTTTTGGCCTTTGAATGTAATAAAAAAATGGCTAAATTGGTGTTAGGACTTTCCCGTATTCATATTTTCAAACATTATTAATAATTCCAACACTCTATCTGCCCTGCCCCACCCTGACCCTCTTATTTGTCCCATTCATCTGTTATGTCTTGTCTGTTTTTACAGCATCTAGCACAATGCGACCCAAACTGGTTGAGGTTTTTAAGCACTACCAGTACTGTGTGAAGGGAGATACATGCAGGATCTGATGGGAGATTCTTCTGTTACATTTGAAGCACCAATAAATATTTGTTAGCTGTTCTAAATGACAGCGTATTTGTTAAAACTTTGGATAATTAAAAGTTACATTGGCTTCATTTTAGTTAATTAGGAAATATAAGCCATGCTCTAAACTTCAGCATTTGTTACAAAAACATGACTCGGTGTATACTAAGGAGAACTAACCTTAGTAGTTGCTGTCCTTCTGCTATAACACTTAAGAGACCTCTCCTAAATGTCCTTGAAGAAGGTATTATAGAGGAAGGAGAATGTTATTTGTCCTTCACTGCTGTTGAGTTAACACTTTTGATTTGTTTATCAGAGTGAGATACTGTCTCCTTCTGACACCAGCACAGAAATGGCTTGTTCCCTCCTAAGCCTGTTGAATAATCTTTATAGGAATCTCAGAGATCATAAAATGTAATTTTCCTTTTTAAAGAATAAAAGTATTTAGGGGTGTGCAGAGTAATTACAGCAGCTTATCTCGCTGTTCTGCCCTCAATTCAATCTTGATATCATCAAGGGTAACTAATTTGTGGAGTAAACTTCCAAAGAAAGCAAGAGAAGCTAAAACTCTGCACCTATCCTAGAAGGCCTGAGCCAAGCACTTATTGAAACAAAAGGAACATTAAGCAATCTAGGCAGATAGTTGGACTAACTTAGATGGGCTACTGGACCTCTTCCCATTATAAAGTGTTGCTAATATGTGGTATACTAATAAGACACTTACAGACATTATATCATTAACCCTCACAACAGCCTTGGGCATTGGTGAGTACTGTTGCACATATTTTGTACCCAGGTAAGCTGAGGCTCAGAGAGACTGATTGGCCTAATATCAGTCCTGGGTTATATATATGGTATTACTATTAACTCAAGGAGTCTTGTATCCCAGCCCCTGTTCTAACCACTAGACAACATTTCCTTCCTATACCTCTTCTCTAAAAATATGCTGGGCCAACAACACAAACACTGCTCAGTCCTCCCTTTCTAAGTATTTTGTGTTACTCTTCAGCATTTTCCTTAATCACTTCAAGCAGGGCTGGATTTACCATATGTGAAAAACAGGCAGTCACACAGGGCTGCATGATATTAAGAGCAGCAATGGGATATGCAGATAACTGGAGGATAGCAGGACTTGGGCACTTACTGGTTTTGTCAGAGCAAACCTGAGCCTGTTATTGACAGACTGCAAAGGGCGCCGTAGCCAACCCTTCTGAACTGAAAGAACATGAAGGGGAAGGAATAAAGGGGAAAGTTTTTATCAGCCTGGAGGATTCTCTCCCCTTCTTCCCATAACCTCCTGACTTCAAGATTTTTAAAAACTTTAGTGTAAAATTGTTGTTTAGTGCAGTGATGCCCAATCTTATTACACAGGAGGGCCACATAAACCAAAGCACAACCTAGTGTGGGCCAAACAGATGCTACATATTTTAATAGGATTTAAAGTCACCTGTATTGACATATTTTAAGTTCAGCTTGTTTCATATTTATTTAGATAGGTTGTTTCTAGGTACGGTATTGTCTATTTACACACTTGTGTAAACTAAAATGATGTAAACATCACGACAAAATGCTTATGAATCATCCATTAGTGTATTTTCTTGAAGCAGACCCCGGACCTTATGAAATGCTCTGGTGGGTCATGTGCGGCCCACAGGCCATAGGTTGGGCACCCCTGGTTTAGGGTACAGATATTGTGGATAACAATGGGAGACCTGTACATGGATCCAAGACAATATTTAGCCCTAATTTTGTAAGCAAAGCTATACTCATCCCTGATGAGTCAGCTCATCCCTGCTAGCACTCATTGTCACATGTGTCAGCAAACCACTTAAACCTTGCTTTTACTTATTTAAAAATTTACCTGTGTCAAAATCAGCTGCATTTTTTTTTATTAAAGCAGGACTTGAGTCTCTCAAATAGAAGAAATATCACGGACGCATGCCGTTATTCGCGATTCATTTATATTTAATGCACATCAGGAATTTGGGGCAAACTTCATCTGAGAGACTCATTAGTGACTTTATGTATGTGCCTCCCCAGCAATGATTTGAAAATGCATCTCCTCAAGGCCAAGCAGATACCTTAAGATTAAAACTGTGAAACACTAGAGACCAAGGACACTTGTTGATAGAAGTTTTAGCCGGGTGACATACTGATTGCAAACTGAGCCCTTTGGTCTTTTGACTGAATTTATAGTGTGCTAGCTGCAGCTGTTATTAAGCAGCTGGTTGTTAAACTGTGAAGTATTTTTCCTTTGAAAAATATTTCAGTCATGCTAGCCATAAGCAGAATTTGGAAGTAATTTTTAGTAGATCTCTTTAGTAGATTCCACTCGACCCAGAACTCAGTCAATAGAATGAAAAGAGGCCTTATTGATCACCCTGTGCAGAGTTTATGCTGAGATAAAGTTGTCCTGAAAGACTTCTTAGTAGTGTGAGGGACTCGTGGTGGTGGTAATCTGAAAGGGGTGCATTAAGCTAATATGGCTCTGATTTGAAAGAATTTCTGTTGTGGAACTAGATGGAAGGCTTTTTTGGGTTCCCTTTATTATTAGACCGGTGTCCAGTAGAGTGGCTTTGTAATAAACTGCTTCACTACCATCTTTTCTGTTTCAAAAAGGGTTTCAAGTTGTACAGTTTGTGACCTGTGTGAAAAGACTTGGGGCACGTCTTCACTGGCAACGTTAAAGCGCTACTGCGGCAGCGCTTTAACGTAGCTTGTGTAGTTGCGGCACAGCGCTGGGAGAGAGATCGCTCTAAAAAAACCCCACCTCCACGAGGGGAATAGCTCCCAGCGCTGGGAGCATGGCTCCCAGAGTTGGTGCACTGTCTACACTGGCACTTTGCAGCGCTGAAACTTGCAGCGCTCAGGGGGGTGTTTTTTCACACCCTCTGGCAGAGAAAGTTGCAGCACTGTAAAGTGCCAGTGCAGTCAAGCCCTTGGTCTCCTGTTCCTAGGGGGATAGGTGTCTGTTGTTGTTGTCAGAATCAAAGAGATGCAAATGACTGAATGAGAATGGAAATGTAATCTGCTTCTTACCTCTACAGTTGGTCCCTCCAGGTTATGGAAGATTAAGGTACATCAGCATGACAATGTGAGAAAGCTTTCAGAGCCATGACCTGTGCTGTACTTTTCTATGTACCAACAGAAGACTATTAGTGACTGTGTTCTCAATAATTATTATAATACTCAGCACTTACCTAGCTCTTTATACCACAAAGCAGTGTACAAAGGTGAGCTAATTAGTTAAACTTGCACACTTAGTGAATACTTAAAATCCACCAACTTCTTCCCCTTTGAAGGGAGTGTTTCCCAAAAGGGAAGATGCTCCACCTTGGGATTGTGCAAAAGATGAGGTGGTGAGGTTGGATGGGGGAACCACACACAGACCTCCCGGTTGTTCTCCAAAGGTTCAGCTTTCATTTGAAAAATAAACAAACCCCTGTTACCATTGCCAAAGCAAATCTTTAAAATGTAAGGCAAGTATAATGAATGAAGACACATCTGCCTGAGTTTGCAAAGAGCCTAAAAGAGGTCTGATGACATTCACTTCAATAGGTGCTAACATGGATACCAATGATGATACTTCAAATGTCAACAATGTTAAGTATACTACGGCACATCAAAGCATGTAAGAAAGGAGAGGAAGTATCATCATATTAAGAAGCTCTGCACCAGCATTTTCCAAGCTAGTGTAAGAATGGGACCCCTTGAACTAACTGGGGGACATAGAGATGTAATTTAAGATGTTTAGTCCTTTAATAGGTTTCAGGTTTCCTTTAATAGCCCAGCACTTAGCAGGCTTGTAGCAGAGGTGCAGCTGGTTTCACTTTTCTGGATGGGGCTCAGTTTTTAAAAATGTGTACAACACCGATGTAAGAAATGGCCTATGACCAACTGCAGAGATGACACTCAAGGTCAATATCCATTTTATTAATAAAAAAGATATATCCCCTTTTTCAATAAAGGCAAAGACACTCCCTTCTACCAACCAAACTAGAAAACTTTGGAATCTACAACATCTTGGCAAAACATTTCCTTTCAAGAGCTGATCCCTGAGGTGATGTTAACCTGGGATAATGAGGACCTTTGTTCATCTAGCTTTCTACCAATAGTTGCATAAAAGTAATATTACACCTTTCAAAAACAGGCAAATGTGGTAAGTTGTCATTTTGAAATTTAGTTCAGCACAATGGGTCAGTTCTGCTCTCCTTGGCATTGGTGTAAGTTGAGGAAGACTCCACTGAAGTTATTGGGGGTTCTCTGTTTACACCAACATGAATGGGTTCAGAATGTGACCATAAGTACTATAGGAAATGAAAAGTAGAAGAAAACACTAGCTCAGTAAGGGACGCAATTGTAAGGACATCCTACACTTTTAAAAAAAAGTTTTACCAATTATTTTTCTCATATGAGTCTGTTACTTTACATTTTGGTTAAAAATATATGAAAATAATGATAAGTTCAGATGGTAACTTTTAGACAGTGCCAATATAATATTGCATCATTACAGTGCAGTTTAACTCCTTGTTGTGTCCTTTTAAACTAAACTGTACTACTGTACAGTATCTCTTTTAGCAGCTAGATCTCAGCTTATCTATGGAAGGAACATTCTACTGGTAAAACATTTGTCAAGTTTGTTTGTTTTTGGTGTGAAATATTAGCATTTGGAATTATATCTGTCCACATGGTCATCTTCCAGCTATTACATGTAGGTTCATACCCTTTTCCTAGCATCAGGTTCTGGCTGAGTCAGCATGCTCGAAGCTTCCATTCACTTGATATCAATGGGAGTAATATGGGCATATTTCAGAGAGCAGAACTGGGTCAGAAATAGGGAGCCCAACTTGAAACTTAGGCTATGTCTACACTCGCACTTTTGTCGGAAAATTTTTTGTCAGTCGGGGGTGTGAAGAAAACACTCCCGTGACGGACATAACTTTCACCGACAAAAGCTCCAGTGTGGACAGTGCTGTGTTGGCAGGAAATGCTCTCCTGCTGACATAGCTACCACCGCTCGTTGGGGGTGGCTTAATTATGCCCACAGGAGATCTCTCTCCTGTTGGCACAGAGCGGCTACACTGGCACCTTACAGCAGTGCAGCTGCCGCGGTACAGCTGTGCCACTGTAAGGTCTGTAGTGTAGACACAGCCTTAGGCACTCTTGTTCAGGATCAATTCTCAATGCCCAAATGTGGAACTGGAGTTCTCAGTTTACTAAGTATTACTGAGCATCTGCAGTTCCCATTGACTTCAATGGGTGTTGGAGCTACTTGGCATCTCCCAAGGTTTGGGTCTTTATAGCTCAGATCCTCACTGATATTTACCGTAACTCCCATTGATTTCAATGGAAGTTAGGTGCCTAAATACCTTTTGAGGATCTGGGCAAATTTGACAAAAGGACTCCACAAAAAATTCTGAAGGCGTTGCTCTCTTGTGGTTTGTGGTGGTACAGTGACTCTGGTGACTTCACAGAAATAACTTCCTCAGAGAAGACTCTTTCCTTATGGATTTGATAATGTGTTTGGTACTTAACATTACTTTGATCCATCTGCTCAGCACTTACACACCAGAAAGTATTAATAAGATTTTAGATCCAGATTGTGTCCTGCTGTGCATGGATATACTCGGTGTATATATAGGTATACTTGGTCCTGCCTCAGTGCGACTAGATGACCTCTAGAGGTACCTTCCAGCCAAGCCCTACATTTGTATGATTCTGTGATATGCAAGAGGATGTGGGACAATGGCAGAAGGAACCCTCCCATGTTCTGTGCCCCTTTGTTGTAGCCAGGCACAGTCCTGAGGTGACCAGAAAATAAAGTGTGAAGTGACCAGAGTTGCTCTCCCTCCGGCAGCTAATGGAACTGGTAGCAGTGTGGGGAGAGAGTGGGCTTTGTACCCATTGCAAGGATGGCTGGAGCTGCTGCTACAGTGTTCACCCACTGGGAGCTCCAGGAGGAATTCTGGCTGACTCAGTTTCTCCTAGTGCTCCCACTACATCCCAGCCACTCCTCGCCCTTGCGTATGCAGCTCTGCCTTGTTGGTTTGAAAGAAGTTCTTCTGAATCTCAGCATAAGGAAATCTTGCTATTTCTATTGTCAAACACTAGTTTATTTTCCCATGCATTGTAAGCAAAACTGACATTGTCTCACTATTATGCAATAAGGCAGTCTTTATGCAGGCCGAAGTCCTGTTGACTTCAAACAGGCATGTGCACACACAAAGACTAGACAGTTGAGCCATGCACATCCGTGATTTTAAAAAAGCTCTTTCCCTGCATTAGGTAATGCACATGGAAACATATACGTAAGGTTGCTATAGACTACCTATGCTAAACAATGTCTCCAGATGTAGGGATTAAAAGCAATTGTAATTCTACAAAGACCTCGAACTGTGCCATTTTTCCATATCTCTCTCTCTTTTTTTTTTATACAGTTCTCCTGTGCCAGGTGATGTCATAAAATTGGCTTCTTCCACTGATTCTTCCAAACAACTGTTAGCTGATTCTCTGCCTTGTGAAAATGTTGCTGCTCTGGGTGCTGCTGAGTTGACTGCAGCAAGGTACAGTAAGGGTCTCATTACAGTCGTGGTGATGAAAAGCAACTGAAAACTTCCTTGTGTCATGGAGGGTACTAGCCACTGGTTTTGGGATAGGGGTATGTCTAGTGCATCCAGATGATATGCTGTTTCAGTGCCTCTTCTTGGCAGTCTGTCACTGAAGCGTCTGTAGAATCTATGCCAGAATTTAAAGCTGCCCCCTCAAATAGAATCTGCAAGGAAAGGTAGCATATCCCTCCCCTGGGCGAGTGAGTCTCCCTGGGGCACAGCAAAGGCTGGTGGCACAGACAGATGCAATTTATACCTTTATTAACTTACACCTTTTTCTCAGCACAAGGTGAGTTGGCGCTTCATGTTTAGACCTTTTCTCCTAATATTTAAATTTGCCAGATTCTTTGCTGGAATGATGCTGATATTAACAAGGTTAGTTATCTGGAGTGGATTGGAAATTCCAGTTTTTATTATACGCTGCCTTTTTAGTGATGTGAGCAGATTACTGTGGCTCTTACCTATATTGTTTTCAGTTGAACTTTCAAGAAAGGAGGGGCTGAGGCATAGGAGTTCATGTTTTAAACTTTCAACAGTAGATGTAGTTTTAGGGTTAAATTTTCTTAAACATCTAAGTCATTTTCAAAAGTGACTTAGGCCCTAAGGAATATACAGCCAATGAATTTTAGGCTCCTAACTGCCTAATAATGTTGAAAATGGGACTAAAAGCATGCCTATCCAATCCCCCTTGTTCCCTGTCCCCTGACCCCTATTCACACCCCCCCCCCCCCGCCCACCCCCCCCCCCCCCCGGGACTCCCACGCTTGCCTTGCCTTTAGTGTAGACTAGGGGTTAGGCTCCTAAATCACATTGACATTTTAAAAATTTAACCCGTCTTTTTTTTCCTCTGCTATTTCAAATACTATATTACTTTAATTCACAATAGGGAGAATTGAGGTCGAAAAGAGGCACGTTAAACAAAACTCTTCCTAACAACTTAAGGGTAATTAGCATAGGTTTTTGGGGAGATAAGGATGAGAAGTTAGTGATTTCTTCCTGCTGTCACTGCAAGGTTTTAATTAATATGCAGATTTCATCGATGGCTCCTTTACAAATGTAATTGGTTACTGTTTACACTGATGTAGGCTTCCTCATCATTATAATTCTGAATTTCTACCATAATGATGAGCCTGTTAGAAAGAGAATGAACTGTTAATGAGTTGAAGCTATGAGCTTCTTTCTGACAGCAGAGGAATAAGGAAGGGTTACAACATCAGCTTCAGCAGCATCTACAAATGCTGCCTTTGGGTGATTGTTTAGTTTGTGCTCTTACAGAGACAGTCAGACAGATCTACAGTGCCAACTAGCTATTATTTTAGAAACATTCAGGCAGAGCAATCTCCTGTGGTATCTTCATTATTAGCTTCCTGAAAACCTCATGAACGCCTATAAGTCAGAGGTATGTCTGTCTTCCTCCCATGGATGCTAAGTTTAAGGTTAATTGTATCAAATAGAAGAAATGGTTTAATAAGATTTTGACATGGGGGGAGGTACCATTTTTTGATGTTAGACTGATTTTTCTCATTTCTTCCCAGAAGTTACTGCCACAGACTTTTTCATGTTAATGTGATTTAATAGGAGTATTATTGCTTAATATTATAATTATTTGTGATTGCCCCAATCTATGCTGGGTAGCAGTGCAAATTTTCTGCTGAGGAGTACAGTGTGTAGGGATCAGTTTAGTCTGGGCTAGACTTGAGCTCTGTATAATGTCACTGTGGAAGGTGCAAGGATATCAGCAGTGATTCACCACACATTGTTGCAGGAGGTAACAAAATGGCAATTGGGGATAGAAGTATTTAGCATGAAACTAGAAATCCCTTCAATCCATTGTCAAAGTGCATTAAAAGGCAAGTGAGTAATACACTGAGCAATTAGAGTGAACCTGTAACCAGAGAACTTTATTAAACTCAGTGTTCTTAAAAAATCACTGCACAGGTTGGTTCTTGTTGAGATTGATTGATAAGAAGAGAAAATAAGAACAATGATGAGTTTAGACATCAAAGCCAAGTTATCTTCTTTGTACCTGTGTGCCTGTTATTCTTGGCAACTTTCATTCCCTGGATCAGAAGAAGTGAGGTTTTTTACCCACGAAAGCTTATGCCCAAATAAATTTGTTAGTCTTTAAGGTGCCACCAGACTCCTTGTTGTTTTCATTCCCTGCTATTTGCTAACAATGTATTTGTCTTGCCTGGGCACTTGGCAGTGTCATGGCGATAGATCTGCTATAACTTCTGTGAACGTCACCTCTACACCTCCTGGAAGAAGAGCGTTCAAGCTCAGTGTGGCTAGAGCTCACTTCTTAAACTCCCATTCCAAACAAACAAAAGTAAGGCAGTAAAAATCTCATACTGGTATAAAACAATATAATTAAAGTTAACAGGATTACTCTGGATTTAAAACTGGTGTAAATAAGATCAGAATCAGGTGCTTCTTGACCAAGGAGGATGTTTAAAACAATGGAGCAAAATGTTTGTTACATTTATGGTTTAGTGGTGTCTCACCTTCCAACACCCTCTGTTATGCATAATTTATGCTTGCTTATTTAGCCTAACAAAGCCACGTTACTGCTGTTGCTTTTACAGCATTTTGTATATAATTATTCCACAGTTGCTTTTTGATATTACTTTGAAAAGTTTTTTCAGTGCACATACACACAGTGTCTGCCTCCTATCCCTCATTATTCTGTTCAAAACTTAGTGTATTGCAAGACAGATGGCTCAGTGCTATTCCACTTTAGCGGCAATCAAATCAAATTACAAAGCACCTTTTTGGGTTACTTATATATAGTTGCTTTTGCTTCCATGTGTATGTTTACCCATAAGGGATGTCTTAGAATTCAGATAGAGTGCACTTTGACAGGAAAAATAATGAGGCATATAAAGTAGGGGTCAGTTTGTGCTTAATGTCTTCCAGATGGCAGTGTGTAATATGAGATCAGATACTGTCCCTCCATCTGTCCAGTCAAGAAATTATATCTTTGTTTTGGTCCTTGAGGGCAGCGTTCTTCCCCACCCTCCTCCAGTGATAACATATTGATCAGAGAGCGCACCACATGGTCTGGTCCATGTAAGTGGGTTTTATTTACCAGACCCATAGAGTAGTGTCTTAACACTAAATAGGTAATGAGTTCACCAACTGTTCTGCCAAGCCATTTCCATTTCAGACATAAAACAGCCCTTCTTCCCCCCGCCCAGTCCACGTAAACATGCTGCACGAGAAAATAGTTTGGCTGTACTTACTAATCCAAGGGCAAACCTTCCCCCCGCTGTTAAGTGCAAAAGGTCTTTGTAGCAACAGTGCCACTGTGCATAGGGAAGGAAAGAATTTGGAGAGGCTGTGGAGTGGGCTGGGGAGGTCAGGGACGTCCCCAGTATGGTATAGAGCCCAGAGAGACAGACCAAGGGATTTGATGCTATGAAGATCCTCTAGTCTTTTCTACCTATGAAAGAGAGCTGCTGCCCTAGCCATTAAATTGGCGTGGCAGCTGCAGACCTGCATCAGTGTTGCTTCACAGCTTGAGGAGGAAAGTTCCTTCCCTCTTGGCGTTTCCCAGCAGCCAGCCCAGTTGCTCAAGCTGAGCAAGGGGAGAATAATGGATACAAAATCCACAGTAAGTATTTAAAAATATTAAAAGGCAAGTGAGATTGGTGGAGCTCAGCTATGGGAGCTAGGAAATTGGTTGCTCTAAGCCAGGCTATGACTCGCTGTGAGGCCTCAGAAAAAATCAATTAATCTCTCTACCTCAGTTTTCTCATCTGCGAAATAGGGATGTTAGTCAGGGTGTTGTGTCAAATTGAGTTCCTGGTGTGGAAACTGACTCTGCATGTGAATCAGGCAACTGCGAGGGCGTGAAATGTGAGTGACGTTCATCTGTGGTGGTGGTATTAAAATATACTAAGGGCAGCACTGTTATATAGGGAAGTGGGCGTGGCCTAACTGCATAATATGCCCGCACAGCAAAGGCCTCTTGGGGATTGTTCCTCACTGCAAGCTGTGCAGGAACAGGGGAATCTAGCAATAGAGGCTGTCAGGAAGTTTTGTTCAAAATTAATTTTTTTTTACAAAAAAACCCCAGAGTTTGAAAAATGTTTGTTTTCTGACGAGCTCGGCTCAGTAGGTTAATGATTGTGGAGGCAGGAGTTTAAAAAGCTCGGGGAGCTACAGTGGACAGCTGGTGTCTCTGGTGGTGTTTTAGCTAGGCCTAGTGGGCATGCTGCCAATTTGCTTTGAGAATAAAACAGTTTCATACTGAATCATGTTTCAGTAATGACTGTTGAGTTCTAACGTCGGCACTGCAAATTTGGCGTTGTGAGCTGGTGCAGATGCTGCCTGAAAGTCAGAGTTGCACCCTGGTCAAACTAGAGGGTTGTGGGAACCTGCTTTACTTTGGATGCTGAAGGTATGTCTGTACTGCAGCTGGGCGTGAGCCACCCAGCCGCCGGGGTAGGCAGACTTGCACTAGCTCCAGCTTCACTCAGGTTAACTTGCTAAATGCAGCAGTGTGGATATTGCAGCACGAGTGACAGCTCAGGCTAGCCACCTGAGTCCAAGACTGCCCGACTCCCGGGGTCCAAGCTCCCATGGCTCATCCGAGCCGCTGCCCATGCCGCAGAGTCCACACTGTTGTGTTTAGCTTGGTAATTTGAGTGGAGGTAGCACAAGTCTGTATACCTAGGCTGGGAGGCTCGCTCCCAGCTGCAATGTAGACAGACCCTGAGTTCAGTCACCCTGACGTCATTGCTGCACGAGTGCAGCAGCTAGTAATGGCAGACAGGTCTCACTTTGCACAGACCACATTCCCTCTGGCCCGAACCCAACTATGGGTGGTTCAACAAGTTACACAAGCAATGAATTGCACGCCCATGCTAGCAGCACTTCATCCCACTTCCACGTTCCGAGTGATTATTTTGTCTGTATCGAAACCACTCTGGCATCATTTGCACAACCAAGAAACAGAGCCCAGTTACCAGCCCCACACGGTCATTGTGGGAATTTAGTCATGTTTTATATAACATTTTGAAAAATGCAAAGTGCTCTCTAAATGTGAAGTGTTTGAAAATTGTTTTTATCAACATGGCTTATGTTATAGCCCATACAAAGTAAACCATCCCTATTAAAAAGTCAGTTCTGGCGGCTAGTTTCATTTTGAAACACGCATTAGAAATGACAGTAGACAAAATACGTTTCCATGGTAAATGTTTCCCTTTTATGTGCAGACTTGAAGGAATGTTGGTGGGAGAGAATCAAAAAGTGTGTGTGTGTGTGTGTGTGTGTGTGAGAAAAAGAGAGAGAGAGAGTAGTATTGTAAGCAGTTCACTGGTGTGCCTTTATTTCAGAATATTCTTGCAGTATTTTGGAGGGTGTACATGTATTAAAAAACACCCATAAATCTTATGTATATTTGGTGTGTTCCTGTCTTGACTAGCCTCCTTGTGCATTTGTTTCTTTTTGTGATGCTCTGTTTACACTCCTAGCAGATGTTCGATGCTCACTTATTTTTGGCAGTTTATTTTTTGCTTTTAGTATTTTCTTCTAGTTTTGGTGTGACCCTATGTAGTCATACAAATGCTGTATATATTTGACATTATTACTATATAAGGACAAAGGCAATTTTTAGCTAAGGGAAAAATAGTAAATGAAAAAGGAAATAGCTTGTTTCTTCAAAATGTGAAACTTACTCCCAGAAGAGATCAAAGTGACTGCAGATCCCACCACTTTAAGACATATACACACATGCACGCATGTCAGGAGACTAGAGAGTCCTATAAGCCACAAAAGCAAGATCTGCTTACCTAAAGAGAATAGTGTGAAATGATCTGTGTTGTTGCCCATAGCTTTTTACCTGGTTTCTGTCACTTAACTATAACCTGGTCTGGTTTGATCTGTACCAATAGTTGTTGTCTTACACTGGATGTTTTCCTACAGGAACCATAATTACTTTAAAAAAAATCTTCTGGAGTTTAGTTTTTCTGCATTAGTATAATCATTTGCAGACAAAGGCAGAAAGAGTGTAGTTACTAAATGGTTAAAATTATTAACAGATGGAAGGGAGCCTGTTCTGGAGAGACAGGATGGGTTAGGACAGCACAGCATGTAGCAGAAAGGAAGCCTGTGAGCAAAGAGGGCAGGGGATTTTTATTTATTTTACAGCAGCATGTTCTGGCTGGTTGTATTGCTGTTCATTTTATAAAGCCCGACAGCATTCTTTTTAATTTTTGCATTTGGTTAATGGTTTTGTTTTTATGACGCTGCAGATGCATTTGTCTGCTAAATCGTAGTCTTCTCTCTCGTTAACAGAACCTGCTGTGCGG
Source organism: Terrapene triunguis (assembly GCF_002925995.2). Classification (NCBI taxonomy): domain Eukaryota; kingdom Metazoa; phylum Chordata; order Testudines; family Emydidae; genus Terrapene; species Terrapene triunguis. Next base: position 18,500,601 of record NW_020664446.1, read on the forward strand.
GTTTTGCACATGCTCTGCTCGTCCCTTCCTGAGTTTTGTAAGTTGAGACATCTGTTGCCAGGTGGGGTTTCGTGGAGGTTGTTCTAGTTGAGGAGGAAGGCTGTCTCCCACATATCAGTAGAGCCCTGCAAATCTCTGGATATCTGCTTTATATCTGTGGGTATCCGCAGATGCAGATCTCTGCGGATCTTGTTTGCGGATCATGGATGGATGCAGATCCAAATTTTATATCAAGAGCCCTGCAAACCTGCAGATACACGCTTTATATCCAGGGACGCAGATATCCGCAGACCATGTTTGAGGATCAGATGCGGATACAAATTTTGTATCCACAGAGGGCTACCTATCAGCATTCCAGTCACCTTTGCGTACATTCTTTTTGGATGCAAATGCATGTGTTGACTGTACAGTGAGTGAAAGCCTATTTCTGGAGGCATTACATATTGGACCGAGTATTTGAAAATATCCCAATCGAAAGCTTCATTCTTTCATGGTTTAAAAATAAAAGGCTCCTTTCCCCCCAACCGAAAAAAAAAAAAAAAAAAGACCATTTTGAAAAATTGTCCAAATGGAGCTGGACAAAGATTGGCTCCATTATTGCAACACTTATTTTCAAAGGTGTTCACTGTTGTAATGCCACATTCCTGTTCTGATTGCTCGAAAATGGAATAAAGGCAACAGTAATGTTTTGTCTCTGGTGTCATGCCTGTTTCTGCTGTTCTTAAATGTCCATTGTCCTTTTTACTGTACACTATCCTGTGGCTCATCATTTAAAAAACAAAAACAAAAACACCCTGACAAAATTGCAGCTGTAACTTATCACCAGTATTTTCCTGATATAGTCAGGAGAGGGCACTCCGTTACCAAACTGACTTTCTTGCCATCACCATCATCATTGATACACCCCTGTTGGCTTTTAAAAAAATATATTTTACCTATTCTGAAATTAATGAACTGAAATCTCATATGTATTCTAAACTCAGCACTGTGAAACTTAGCAATATGGTGGAAGTTGCTTGGTATTAAAACAATACCGCAAATCTCTAACCCTAATGTTTTTATAGTGAAAATTCATTTAGTTCTGCAGCATATTGAAAGTTTCAAGAAAGAAAACTTTACTATTGTTTTTTAGGATTGGAAATGACAAACTGCTAAGCTCTCAACCTCTTGGGGGTGTTGTGGGGATTAATTATGGTTTGCAAAGTGATTTGAGATCATTGCATAAAGACACTACACAGCAGAACTGCCAAGTAGATAGATAGTAGCTATTAGCTATTTATTTATTCTGGGCTCTATATGTGGGAAAAGAAAACATGGCAGACTCATAACAAATCAGTCTGACAGTAAGCTACTGTCTCAAGGGTAATTTGCAAATGTTGATGAAAACTTCTTGGCATTGATTACATTTTGCAGAGGTTGTTATTTATAATAATTGAATTGTTTTGCAGCACTTCCCAGCCTGGTAGCTGCAAAGAAGTTGAGCACCCTGTTACATCTGTTCCTGAGGATGCATCCTTGGCTCCTACACCAGCTGATGATGTAGGATCACTTGCTCAAGACAGTGAGGGATTGACAAAGGAAATAAAGAGGTATTGTAATGATGTGTTTTATCCAACTTCTGTCTTGGGTGTTCCCTGCTTCAGAATATATGCAATAATTTTGACATGTTTGTCCAGAAATGAGTGTCTTTTGGAAAGAGGTACTCAACTATCTTGTTTTGCTCAGATAAGCACTATTCACAAAGGCCAGGAGAGGGAGCTTGGATTGTGTCAGTGGTGGTGGTTCTGATGTTCCATATCCTTTTATATCTAGTGTTAGTGAATTGAGTTACTAAGCCAGATTTTGCATTTTGAAGTTGGATTCAGGAATTGCTTTTCTGATGAACTGTGTATGTTCAGGTCCAGGTTGTGCTCAGCATCATCTGGCATGAACTAGTAAGATATACCAGTCAGGATCTGGGGTGTAATTCAGTTCAGTGAGAGGTTATGTCACTGCTTGTCCTGTAACCCTGAATGCCTTAAAATGCTCTGCTGCTGGTCCTCTCTGTCTGGATGCTCCTAGCCAGGATACAAGCGTGCACTGAGTGACTTTGTGATGAGCAACCCTGGTTCAGCAACTCAGACTCCAACTCAGCCTGCTTGTCACACCACAGTCACACTCCGGACTACACCAGCCTTGGTTACTACTAGCCAAGTGACCCTCACCCCCACCCTAGTGCTGATTTTCCCACAAACCATCTACCCTGAATTGTTGAGCCCCCTCCTGGAACAGTCAGAGGAGTAATAAGATCCATTGCTCTTTTAAAGAGAGAAAAACATGGCAACTTATTGCTTTACCCGGAGTTACTTTAAATCACTTTAAATAAACCCAGTACTGTGTTTGACTTGTGATTTAAAAAAAAACAAGTTTATTTAATCCAAAAAGAGAGGTTTTAAGTGAGTACAAGTATAAGGGATGAAGCCAGCAATGGTTACAAACAAATACAAGTGAAAAATGCTCTCTAGTGACTAAGACTTAACAAGACTACAGTCTTGGATCAAGGTGAAATTCTGACCATGCATCCTCCCAGCAAGATGGCTGACCACCCGTTGATCAGGATCGCCCACAGAGTCCAAAGTGCTTGGGTCCTTTGCCTTCTTAGGGAAGGATCACTTGGGGTTCTTTGCCCCTCTCTTTTATAGTCCAGTGAACTTTTGAAATGTAGCCTTCTCAAAGTTCAGTGGTCCTGCTGTGAGGGAAGATACCATGGAGTCTGATGGAGAAGGTTCGATGGCTTCTTCTCTGGTGCTTTCTACAGTGCAAATTGATCTGTCCCTGCAGCCTCTGATAGGCCAATGAGTGACCACTTGATTGTGACTGCCAATTGTCTGTGATTGCACCTGGATGGAGGCACCTTCTGTCTGGAAAAAACCTGCTTACTCACTCCTCAGAAGAGACTGGTTGAAACACAGTAACATCATACAGAGCGAATTCCTAACTTCATATATAACATTAGCACATGTATTTTACGATGATCTTAACTGGTGTTATTAGCTTTCATGTGATACTTGTACAAAATATGTCTTGAGAGGTGTTATTGCAGGAGTGTGTAAATACAGGGGTGCATAGGGTCACAATACTACAGCTATTGTCAGCGAAGGAGGAATTTAGCTCTACACATAGGAGAAACCCCTGATATTAGTTTCATGGAAGAAATGTCAATTTATCCCCATTTCCAGGTGAACATAGTCCTCCTTAAACGTTCCCAAGCTGACCAAAGAGATTTACATAAACTATGCACTAGTATTTGACAGACGGTCTGTGGCATTTTTTGTCTCAGACCATCTATAAGCTGAATCCTCCCACCTCAACTCTAATAAATATGAGACATGCCCTTGGATATCCGTGTTAGGTGCACTAAGTAACACCAATCAAGAGACGTGCAACAGCAGTGTGGGAGTGAAGGCATGCTCATATTAGGACATCTGTTAATGGAAAAACCACAACACAACTGAGAATATAAAGTGGACACACCCTGGAGAATATCTTCCTCCACCCACAGATTTACATTGGCAGTTTGTGATGAGTACCATATGAATTATGAGAAACCACATACATCAGTATACAGAAATGTCAAAAGATGCAGCTCTCAGCAGGAAAATTCTCTGAATCACAGATGAAAATGACTGCGCATTATCACTGCAATATTCACACCTCGCTGATGAATGAAATAGGGACAGGAACCAGTGTGTATGCCACAGTATAGCAAACACCATTCACAGTACTAATATTCTGGGACATGTAGCATGTGTCAGTCAACTGTCTTCAGCGATGCATTAGGGCTTATCTACGCTGGCAAGTGTCTGTGCAATATAGCAGCTTTTTGCGCTCAAACTGCAGACGTGTACACGCTGCCAAGCCACTTTGTGCACAGAAAACCCACTTCGACGAGAGTCCTAAGGCTATTTGCGCAGCGGCTCCAGCGCTCTATTGCCAGGGTAGACACTTGATTGCTTTCTGTGCTGTAATTGGCCTCCGAAGCTGTCCCATAATGCCTCAAGTGACCGCTCTGCTCATGGTTTTGAACTCTGCTGCCCAGGAGACATGCGCCCCTCCCCTTTCAAAGCTCCGTTTCTGACAGCCCTTGCGAGCTGTGCTGATCTGCTCCAGGACACAAAGCAAACCATTAATGTGGAATGCTGGTGCTGTTGAACACAGAAGCAGGTGTCTGTGTGCATGTGTGTCTGAGAGAGAGATTGCTGTGCAGAGAGCCCAGGGAGGAAGGTGGGGGCTGATGTAGGGGTTTCCCTCCCCCTGCCTTAGGACTGGTTGCTTCCTGCCACTGTCTGAACTTACAAGACAGCCTGCTGACACACTCACTGTCCCCCAAGACACACTCGCTCTCTTCCCCACTCCATATGCACACACACTCCCTGTCACACTCTCTCCCTCCTCCCCACTTCAGTTGACAAGCAGCTGGCAATGTAGTAGGTTGCCCATGGAACAATGGGATTGGGAAACCTGAATCATGTGATGCTGTGCCTGCCCCATGAGGCATTGCGAACCCTTCCCAAAGCACCCTGCAGCCAGTTGCACAGTGGGATAGCTCCCACAATGCACCGCTCTCTTTGCCATTGCAAGAGCTGCTAATGTGGATGTGCTCCAGCGTCACAAGTAGCACAGTGTGGACACGTAACAGCGGTTTAATTCCGGCGTTTTAATAAAAGTGGTATAACTTGTGGCGCAGAAACTTGCCAGTGTAGACATACCCTTAGTGTTTGAAGCTAGTTGTCTGCTCCTGGTGTAAAGTTGACATTGCTGCACTTGAGCAGTGATGGGTGATGATTGTTCCTATTATTGTGATTTTCCCCTTTAGTTTTTTTTTTTAAGGTGTGTTTGTTCCATTTATGTGTGTGTGTGTGTGTGAGTGATCATTTCTGCTATTTGTCTTAAACTGTGTCCATTGATCTGAACGTGAAGATTCGACCTGCAGTAGCATATGGGTAGGATGGGCCTTCTCTTTAATGATGATCCACCATGATACTGTATTGGACCACTTTTTTTCTTTTGAACCTCTTAAGACACAAACCTCCGAAAGTTGAGAGAAAGAAAGAAAAAGGTTCTTAAATGAAATAGCATAGCCAGCAGGAGTGCAGAGATCTGTGAACTTTGCGGAGAATTGTCTGAGTGGAGGATGCCACACTAGTTTTCTATAAAATAAAGCTATTTCCATATTAGGTGGATAAACTTTTTAACTAAAAATATTGTGTATAAATCTTGGCATTTCTTTGAAAGCTGTTGACTTACATAGCCTCTAAGGGTATGTCTGCACTGCAATAAAAGACCAGTGGCATGGCCACGGCTGGATCAGGTCAGTTGACTCAGGCTTGGCCTGTGGGGCTAAAAACTGCAGTGTAGATGTTTGTGCTTGGGCTAGAACTCAGGTTCTGAGACGGAAGAGTCTCGGAGCCTGGACTCCAGCCTGAACCCCAATGTCAATTGACCCAGGCTCTGAGACTCAGTTCCAGGGGGCTTTATTGCAGTGTAGATGTACCCTTAAGGCCAGAAGGAACTTTCCAGAGGAGGAGAATTCCTGTATTTTGTGCTGTCTTAAGGAGCCAGCGTAACAGAATAGTTTTAACTATTAGTTTGTTTTGTACTGCCCTAGACTCCAGTGAGGTCATGAGGAGCTGAGTGAAATTTTCAGTCAAGCCTTAAACTGAGCAAAACTCACCTAGCTTCAGGTTTAATTACAAACCAGAAACATGGGCTATTTTTCAGAGAAGCTCACTGCATTTTTAACTTTATGGCAAGCCTGGGTTGACTTTCAACTGAATGTGGACTATAGTTTGGATCATAGTGGCATGCCATGTACAAATAGGATGATTGCTTATTATATATCCCAAATCAGGCAAATATAGTGGCTTCACTTTAAATTTTTGAGTTCATCACAGCTCCCAACTCAAAGAGAAACTCAGGATACAAAGCTACATGTGTAGGGAAGAGCAGGTGTTGCAGAGAAAGGAAACCTAAAAAGCAAGCAAGCGATCTTTCATTCAACTCTGATAACGCCTCAAATAATTATCCCATTAATAATATAAAATATGCATTTGACAAAAATTGTATGTGTTTATATTCCATTATAAATAATCAGCTGGCTAATTTATATTAGTAGAGTTGCATAAAACACAATTGAAGTCCAGTCAGCAATGTGGAATCTCAAATATATGTTGCCAAGTATCACATTTGGACGTGGCAGAAAGTGATCTTAACATCTTCTCTGATTTAAAAACAAATGTAGGTGTGCGTTCTCACTGGAGTGTGAGAGGAGAATTTCCACTAATGTTAATGGAAGTTGTGCTTGCGAGTTGAGGTGAGAATTGCACTATTTGCCATGGGGCTGTTCTACGGTGGGAAGGAAATAAAATACAATTCTTACAACCTCATGCAAAATAAATATATTACTGTCTAAATTACTATTTGCCATTGTAATCAAGCCCCTGGTGTAAATACTCTATGATTCACAGAAAAATGTGAGGTAGTGCATGTGTGTTAAGTCCTGTCAAATCAGCCATATAAAATAACTGCATAAAAATTAGGTCATGTTTCACTTTGACACATTTCTGGCTGGTGGCTGGAACAAGGTGATAACCTATAAACCATTGCCATTCCAATACATTCTGCAAGATGGAGCCCTAAGGCATTTCAACCTCCTCTTTGATTATGATGGTAATATTATTAGATGTATTGCAAACACCTCCTAACTTAATCCAAGATCTGGGATAACGCTATCAAGAGTAAGTAATTTGTCATTCATATCGTTCTGTCAGTCTCCATGCAGCACTTGAATTTTCAGCATCAATAACGTCTACAAGAGTAACTTCATATCTTGTGTGTTGCAGAAAACCAACCAACCAATGCAGTCGTCTTCAGTTCTGAAATGTTTTAAATCATATCCATGATAGGACCAGATCCTCAGAGCTGTGCTCAGGGCACCTGAATGGGGCAGGAACATAGGTGGATTTCTGTACTGACCCTTCTATAACCACCACATGATCCTGGAAGCAGCTGGAGATGTTTGGTCTCTGATCCAAGTTAGAGTTGCTTCAGACCTGCGCTCACTTTTGCCATTAGTAACTGCCCAGCTTCCATGGCATTGTTCTGCTGGTCCAGAATGGCTGTAGTGTAGCTGACTTCCTATCCCAGTGCTTAAGCGAGCTGTCTGTCCCTGTTGCACCACCAGAGCAAAATGAAAGGGACAGATCTAGCCCACTGTTTCTTCTATAACCAAATTGATTCTTAGTGAGGAAAACAAATGCTTATGTATGTGCTTAACTTCAGTCCCATGAACCACCCAGTAAGCATAATCATATGCATAAACTACAGTTAAGCATATGCATTTAGTGTTTCCAGAATTGGGGCCAAAGTCTGTATAAATGTTTCCTTCAAAAACAATGTTTTAATTCCTCTTTATCTGCATAACAGTATGGTGTGGGATGAACATCCAGGCCATTAGGCAAGTACTAAGTATTATTACATTAGATAGAAAACATGCGAAAGGGTTTTAATGACACTGCTGATATAGAAGTGTAACCCACACACCTCCTGGATGTGGTGTTGAGTGAGAGAGCTATCTATAGCGAAGGGCCAGTTGGCTTTTAGCTCATGCAGTAGAGAGGTTCATGCACTAAGCTCCAGAGATCCCAGATTCGATCCCGCCTGCCGTACAAGTGGGGACTCATCTGGGATTTCAACTGGGAAGTCTCTGGAGCTTGGGACACGTTTCCTCAGCTAGGGGAAATATGTATCCCACACATCTCCTGGATGTGGTGTTCTGTCTTATCTAGTGGCTCTGAGACCACTTAGAGAGAGAGAGAGATTAATGAGTTTGCTCTACAGCCTTAGATAAGAGTCATGTGGCTTTTAGCTCATGTGGTAGAGGCTCCTTCACTAAGATCCAGAGGTCCCAGGTTCAGTCCCACCTGCCGATGCCCAGGGTCTGTCAGTGTTACAGAAGCACAAAATAGATCTGTAAAGATTGGAAAAGAAGACCTAAAAATATTTTGCAGGAGACCTACAAAGCTAAATTTGACCATAGTCATGTAACTAAATACATTGCTTGCAAACAAAACACAAGTATGTACCCAGTGATTGCCTGATCCCATTTTTCATGTGCAGGTAAATCTCCTACTAAAATCAGGGAGAGATTTGCGTGCATAATCCAATTTTACCTTTGTTTAAATAAGCAAAAGTTGATCCTGAGGGCTGTGATGATGGTTCGATATGCAGAATACACTCATCCGAGATACTCACGTTACATATGTTAGTATCTTAATTTGAATGACTCTTTTTCCCCTTAGAGATGACAAAAGAGGAAACAATAAGGGGCCAATGAGCTGTGTGGACGGTATTCTCACTGTGGACCCAATCCTGCACCTGTTGAAGACCGTGGAGAGTTGTCATTGATTTTAGTAAGCTCAGTGGTTTGAGCATTGGCCTGCTAAACCCAGGGTTGTGAGTAGTTCAATCCTTGAGGGGGCCACTTAGGTATCTGGGGCAAAATCAGTACTTGGTCCTGCTATTGAAGGCAGGGGGCTGGACTTGATGACCTTTCAGGGTCCCTTCCAGCTCTATGAGATAGGTGTATCTCCATATATTCATATTCTTGTCCACTGTAAGCCGTAGGTCCTTTTCTGCAGAACTGCTGCCTAGCCATTCGGTCCCTAGTGTGTAGCAGTGAATGGGATTTTTCCGTCCTAAGTGCAGGACTCTGCACTTGTCCTTGTTGAACCTCATCAGATTTCTTTTGGCCCAATCCTCTAATTTGTCTAGGTACCTCTGTATCCTATCCCTACCCTCCAGCGTATCTACCACTCCCTCCAGTTTAGTGTCATCTGCAAACTTGTTGAGGGTGCAGTCCATGCCATCCTCCAGATCATTAATGAAGATATAAAACCGCCCCCAGGACCGGCCCTTAGGGCACTCTGCTTGATACCGGCTACCAACTAAACATGGAGCCATTGATCACTACCCGTTGAACTCAACGATCTAGCCAGCTTTCTATCCACCTTATAGTCCATTCATCCAGCCCATACTTCTTTAACTTGCTGGCAAGAATATTGTGGGAGATCGTATCAAAAGCTTTGCTAAAGTCAAGGAATAACACATCCACTGCTTTCCCCTCATCCACAGAGCCAGTTATCTTGTCATAGAAGGCAATTAGGTTAGTCAGGCATGACTTGCCCTTGGTGAATCCATGCTGACTGTTCCTGATCACTTTCCTCTCCTCTTAAGTGCTTCAGAATTGATTCCTTAAGGACCTGCTCCATGATTTTTCCAGGTACTGAGGGACTGAGATCAGTTGAGTGCATTCCATATGACCAGTCAGCAATTTTTGCAAATGGACAACGATGAACCTCAGTCCTTCTCCCTTCTCTTTTTTCTAATCCTTTTTACAAATAACCCCCCCTTTTTTTAAAAAAAAAAGAGCTTTTGGGTCCTGTTTCTGGTCACTTGCTTACTGGGCTAATAAGAACAATGAGTGATGTGTGCAGAACTTACTCAGCTCCAGGTTAGCAGGATGGCTGGTGTTGCTAAATAGATACTTCTCCTGCCAATTATGGAGTAACGCTGACAAATCCGACAGTGTGCCCTGTCTAGTATTCCACCAGAAAGATTATAGACAAAATGCAGTGTCTAACTGGCGCTTTGTGTGAGGACTGGGAAATAGTGGGGGTCCTTAGGGCTAGGGGACAGATTCTGCAGGCATTCTGTGCATGGAACTCTCATTGAAGTCAGGCAGGGGTACATGTGTGTGAGAGATGGACCTAAAGAATTGATCCTTGTCGGAGGATGTCTTGAGCCCTGTGTTGGAGGATGTGAAACAACCCCTACTATAAAATAAAAATTGATTCAAGAGAGCAGGATTTTTGTAGCTATTGTTCATAAAATGTAATGTGTGGAATTTTAGATGGTTCTTATTTGCAACTTGAAATTCAGCAGCATTTTCCCACCATTTTTTTCAGACGTGTGCTATTTGGGGTATATATTAGATGTATTTTTATAGTTGGAAAGAAGCAGTATTTAGTGAGTGTGTGTAACTCTGATCTCAGTGTTAAACCCATTTATCAGTATGCAGCCATGGACAAAAGGGTGAGCAGTACCCCTCTGTTTCCTAGTTATTACTGTGTATTTTACAGACCCCCTCAGGCAGTACGTGGTATGTCTTTGCTTTTAACACACATTCAGCAGTGTGAAAATTAATCTGTCGTTACACTAATTAATCCATCCACAAAGAATGGTCAAACAATATGAATCATCAGCCTTAACTCACAAAAACCATGGCAATAAAGAAATAAGGTGGACACTCTACATCTGGCTTACTCTGTTCTTAAGTGTTGCTGCATTTACTGTATGTGATGTGTACATGAACAATCCTTTAATGAGAAGTTTGGGTGAATTCCAGTTGGCCTCTGTGGAGTGGGCTGCAGAAGTCTGCCAATCCAAAACTCAATGTAGAATTGGGATCTGTGTAGGATCACCTACTATTTGGAGATCCAGAAAATACCTGGGTACTGTTATGTGATGGGTAGTAGGTATACCACTGTCCTCTGTCAGACGGAATCAGAAATAACTGATCCATATTCTCCTTTAGCTAGGTAGGGAGCTTGTGCTTTTGGAGCAGGAGGATTTAAGTTATAACCCCACTGGGGCTGGGAACTTGTAAGTGGCCATGCTGTGTAATATAGCAAGAATCTGGGAGGCCAAATTCCCAAGTTCCTGGTTAGATTTTGCTCAGGTAAAACGTCCACTGACCCAAATCCTCAGTGTTTACTGAACCTTTATGTAGGTAGACTTCCACCGGAGATTTGTTGTTTGTGGGGTGTTTTTTTGCTCAAATATGGATTTGGCCCATGAACTGCTAGGTGACCACAGATTGGTTACTCTAGAGCAATGGAATTATGGGTGATGTTTGAACCTCGGTGCAAAATTCTTCCCCTAGATCTGCATGGTGGAGTCTACCCTGTCATCCTGCTCTATCAGCATGCTCTTATCTGTCACTGAAATCAATAGCCTTACAAATACTGTAGAATAGACTGAGTCCTTGTTTGCACTGAGTAATTCACTACCAGTGCAGCTACGCCAGTACTTGCAACAGCGGAAGATCTATTGAATGCAAGACACAAGCATTTTGCCACCATTTCACCTAGCCTGGCGTAGTGCAGGCTTAGCTGACAAACATCCGAGTCTTTTCTGCATTTCAGATTGCAACACTGAAAAATTAAGGGGATCAATTTTGCCAGTGTCAATGCAGTTTTGGAATCTCAGCCTCTGCGAGGAAAATTTGTCATTTGTGCTAAATGTGCTTGATTTTTGTGGGCCTTTTTTCAAGTCCTTAAAGACACTTGAATATATATAGAGAAACAAAATAAAAATGTATATTTTGCATTATGTATTAGATGCATCGTCTAATTAAAATCACAGTCTGAGTATTTTATGTACTGTAGGTACTACAACTGAGATTACGAGAAAATAATCTGTATGTCGTTTTACCAATTTGTTTGGTTTGGGGCATTTGTCAGTAATTTGTATACAGTCAGTTTCACTATTCCTCCTTTAAAGTGAATTATATCAATTCACGTTATGAAGCCGGTATAATGCTAATAGAGCCAGGCATGTTGTTAATTGCATTTATAATTAATGTTAAAGTAAATAAAATAATATAATACAAATTTAAAAAAATCTAAATGACACCATGTTGTAATGTCACAGCAAATGAATACATAATTTTCACATTTGTTGTACACTATTGTATGTGAGCAGTTACATGTGGTATTTTTGAAACTGGCACAACTGCATGCACATTGCAAACACTGCATGCACAAATCAGGCAAACAAGTGAATACGTATGTTTTCATGCTATTTTCTAGAATTCTGGCCTAGTAAATCTACTGATTATGGGGACTGAAACTTATTAATAGTAATGTGATAGGGCTAAAGTTTGCAGAGACTAACACAGAAGCATTGCCCTGATTTAAATATATTATTCTTGACAAATACATTTCTCCATGAGGGGGGAATGTCTAATTGCTATCTGCCCATGGGGCTTAAAATACTGTGTGAATAAATCAACCAAAAAAAAGTGCTTCTGGTGTTATCCATCTTTAAAGTGTACCTTAGCTGGAACAAATTGTATTGGTGAACCCAGAAAGAGGTCTTAGTTATCTCTTCTTGAGAAGATTAGTTTTAGTATTGTTGTTATATTCCCAGAGACATATTTTGATTTTGGCTATGCTGGTGTAAATCCAGAGAAACTTGTGTGATTTCAAAGGAGATTTTTACAGCACTATTAGAAAGGATTGAAATGAGCTGCTCAGGAATTTTATTTTCCTGCCAAAAATGTTGACGAAAATGAACCATAAGAAAAAAAATTTAATGTTTTCATCAACACTTTCCGTGGAAGATTTGGAATTTTCACCCAAAAGCTGAAAATGGAAAAATGTTCAGCCCCAAATCCCAAGATGTTTCAGTTAGCCAAATTTCAGCTTTAGTTTCCCATGAAAAATAAAGCAAACACTTCCCCCACAAGTTTTGTTTTTGTCAGAAGCCAATTTTTTGTAGAGAAAAAAAAGTTGTTCCCGACCTTCATAGTTCTTCCCCTACCCCCAGTCATGACAGTGAGTCACACCAATCAAAATACCATATTGGTCTGCTCCCCTCATCCTGCTTCATTATTTAATTCTTCATTCAGAGTAGGGCTCCTTCAGAATCCCGCTCTCCTGAAAGGACCCAGCTGGGGAGGGCTCCCTGAGGAGAATACCACTGCTACTCAAGCTGTCCATCTCCACAGTGCTCTTGGCTCCATCTGATGGAACCTTAGACCTAGAGATGTGCAAAATGCTTGGAAAGAAACCTGAACTCAGATGTGGTTCACTTTAAAGACTCACAGTCATAGAGGCTGGAAGTAGGAGTGCTGGGGGTGCTGCCACACCCCCTGGCTTGAAGTGGGTTCCATCATATAAAGGGTTTACAGTTTGGTTCAATTGCTCTCAGCACCCCCACTATACAAATTGTTCCAGCACCTCTGATCACAGTTGGTGACATACAGTAGCATGATTTAAAAGAAATTCCAGCTGGATTGCATGCTCATTGCAACACTAACTTGTACTCAGCACTCTTTATCCCAGTTGGAGAGGAAGGCAAAGGAGCAGGTGGGGAGCCAATGACAGCATAAATCTTCAGGGTTTCCACATGATTGGAAAGTCATATCCCTTGTTCCTTTGGTGAAACTACATTCTAGGATTCTGCACAGTGAATTGGAAAGTTCCCACCCTGAGGTGTTCCCTGTAGGAGGGGATGATCAGGCCCACAGTGTTTTACCACCCTGTAGATTTACTTTATTTCCTCCCTAAAATATCCTTTTGCCTTTAACATGTGCAGCTGTCATTTTATCAGTCATAATTAATTGCTAGCTCATCTAAAAGACACCAGCTAGAGCTGGAGTCCCAGAAGACCTCATTTGCATGCCTTTTTGTTAGCTTTACAGTGGGTTCCAGACACAAGATGTTTCAAAGCCTATATTGGTATGCTAGTTCTTTCATAATTTTTAATGCTATTGATCTCGTATTCAATTTAGATTCAGCAGAGCCCTTATCAACTGAACTTGGCAAACAGTGATCAATAGATGCATTTTTAGAAATGTATTTTAATCAGTCAGACTTCCTTTTCTTGTGAGTCGCAATGGCCATTCTCATTGTATCCTTTTTATGTACTTAAATATTTTTTCTTTGAATTGACCAGGGGAAAATATGTTGAACATGTTAATCCTATTAAATTAAAAATCCTGATATACTGTATTTTTAATGAATTAAATGAGTACCAATACAAATGATCCAACTATGCATATTGCATTAATCTAGAGGAATGATACGCAGCATAATTATAATGCTTTATGTCACATATCTTTAAGTTAACTGGTAATTTTGACAATTAGTATGACCATCCTATGTCATTGGGTGGTGGTCATGCATAGACACCCCAAACAGGATTAGGGCCCCATTGTGCTGTACAACCACACATGAAGAGTTTACAACCTAAGATTCCAACCCTGCAATTTTACCGTGCTGGTGGACCCTTTCCAATTCTGTAGTTTGGATCTAAATTGGAAATGGTTATATCCCCAACTGCTTTAGAGCAACCAACCTTTGGTTAATAACCAAATCAACTGGCCCATTGTGCCAGAGACACTTTACTCTCTTTTCATTGCAGCATTATCAGATTGAATTCACCACTGGCATAAGAGGTGATGCGCCACTGACTTCATTTGGGGTTGCTCCTGCTTATACAGGGTTCCATAATTTTCACACAACAGGGAATTCAAACAAAATATTCTGCTTTACAAAATGTGACAGAGCTTATAATGTTTACATCATTATTCCCAGAGTACTAATATAGATGGATGAGGCAACTGTATATCAGCATTAGTATTCTGATGTCATTTCAAGCCTCAAGTTACTTGTGCTTCTGTGATGCCAATCAAAGATCTGAATTTGTAACTTTGTGTTTCATCTAGTTGCATTTGTTATCCTCATTAACTATAATCTGCAGTCTGTTTGATCTTTTGTACAGTATTTCTGCAAAGATGTGGGAGTTCTTTCAGTATGGTTTAAACTGTTCAATCCTATCGGCTGGTCCACACCACCCAGTGTGGGGAGCATAATCTAAAACAGTACTATTTTCCCTTTTTGTCCCAAGTAGTTAGCCAATATTTGGGGCCTTGCAGGGTTGTTTCTGTTCTGAGATGAAAGATGATACAAGTCAGGTATTTCTTTGTTGCAATCCTGTTTATTTACAAAGTCCTGTTTCCCTGAACACAGTAGGAACAAACAGGAGGCAATTTCCTTGTTCAGAAATCCAAGTCCACCTTTCTAGTGAATACTGTTCCCCCAAAAAGTTGTCTTTCATCTTTCTCTAAGGACCACACCCACCACTGCTTCTCTTGCTCTCTGATGACTTTCTGCCTTTCTCACAGGCAGACAAACACAGCTGCAACCAATCAATCCCCTAGTTCCTGTATTTGAAGTCATCCCAGAGAATCAGTTCCCCTTGGCCCACATGGTTTAATTTTTGATCAGCCTTGCAATGTGGCTCATTGCCTTGGGCAGAGGCTCCCTCTTGTTTCAGCTGTCACTACACTAAGGGACATTCAGTTGTTCTTTTTATTTAGCCTGAATGAAAGGTGATTAGTACACTCCCTAAGTTTAACCAGGCCTAAGTTTGACCTATAGATCATAGATCAATGACATGCTTGATGGCTGTTGTTAGACACTTCTTATATGACACCAAGTCTCTTGATCATAGGTGCCACAATTTTGGTGACATCTGATTAATGTCTTACCAGTGTTAGAAAATCAGATGGAACAAAAACTAACTGTTATCATTTTTAAGGTAAGCTTTTCTATATCTGGGATGTTAGAAAAGTGAATTTTCCTGTGCCAAGCTGTCTGGAGTGGCTCAAGAGGGTGAATACCAACCTCCAGGCAGACCGTTAAGAAGCAGGACACAAACCCCAGGCTGGTTGTGAGTACTACACTTAGATTTCACCAACCAAGTATCAAGGATGAACCCCTCAAGCACTGCAACAGCCTTAACATGGAGTCACAGACATTGCCCTTGGGTACTCCGTTCTATCTTGCCACCTAGGCACACTTGTCTTTGAGACAGATGATCACTTACACCAAAAATCACAGCAATATTCAGGTTACTCTCAGTTCCAAAGGACCAGTCACTCCCGGTCAATTGCACTTTAGATCTTACACCAAAGATAATGCTTCTAGCCAATCCAATAATAAATGTATTATTTATTAATTAAAAGAAGGAAGTGAGAGTTATTTACAAGCTTAAAGCAGGCAAACCTATACGCACCAATGAGTTAGTGTTAGTTTCCAAAAGGTAATAGAAGCTGCTGTAATGGCAAGCTCTATATGTTCTCTAGAGCTAACCCGAACTAAGCAGCTGGGGACCCCTAGCTTATGCTTAGAAATCTTACCCTCCCAAAGTCCAAGCAGCATAGTGATACAGCTTCTTCTGATCAGGGATTTTGATTCCCTTCCACCAACGTTCAAGCTGATGATGAGTCTTCATATATGTCTCCTCTCCACAGGTGTAGAGGGAGCAGTCAACAAAGTCTTTTGTCCTCTGACATTCCACATGGTTTGTCTGGTGTCTATGGGCCTTCCTTTTTTGGGCAGGAAATAACACCTCCTGGGGTAAAGTAGTATTTCACACTTGGTAATGCTTCTCTCCTGACTGGTTTCAGAGAAAACACTTAATTATTACCTTATAACATGAGCTACAGTGAGATTAATGCATGTAGCAATATACATGCATTTCATAAAGTATAAACACTAAACATATTCTCATAAACCGAAAACCTGTTTTAACAACATTACACACAGGTGAGCCAGACTGGTTTCCTGCTACGCATTTGTCGGTGTTCAGCTGAGGCATAGGGGCCTTGGCATGAGTTGGAACCAGGTCTGCCGGTGTCACACCCTAATATTTCTTTAATCCACAGTGCAAACTCTGAAGTGAGAACAGATGGATATTGCTTGCTTTTCGTTAACCTTTTTGCTTGACTAATTCCCAGTCTGTCTCCTTTCTGTGGTGGTGGTTTGCCAGAGCTGTCTAGGACTCAGCATTGTATTAGAAACACTTTCTCTAAACTTTCTCTTTGTGCTCCCCGTCTATTCATGGGACATGAACCAAGTCTTCGCCTCTTCTATTTAATTTTCTTAAATGAATGTAGAATGCACATATGGAAATTGCCATTTATTTGCGATAACTCCTTTACAGGCGTGGCTGGTAATTCAGGAATTAGTGGGGCTAAATCCTACTAATAATGTCCCCATTTAAAAAAACTGGCCCAAATATTCTGCACTTGTGTAAATCCTTCCAACTCAAGGAATTAGTTCAGATTTACACTGGTGTAAGGACAGAGTTTTGGATGGGGCGTGGGAGTCCCAGGGGTCTGTCTGGGGGTGGGGGTGTGGATAAGGGTTGGGGCAGTCAGGGTACAGGTAGGGGGTAGAGTCCTAGGGGGCCAGTTAGGATGGGGAGAGGGTCTCAGGAGGGGGCAGTCAGGGGACAAGGAGCGGGGGGAGGGTTGGGGGTTCTGAGAGGGGGAAGTGGGAGGGGCAGGGGCGGGGCTAGGACAGGATGGGGCGGGGCTAGGGCAGGACAGGGGCAGGGCTCCTCCTGTCCTCTTTTTTGCTTGCTGGATTATGGTAACCCTACTGATGCTGCTCTAGCAGGATTGGAGAGGAGCAGTGTTAGTGGGTGGCATCTGGCCCAGGTTAACGTAGTTCTCCTGAAGCCTTCGTTCACATAGTAACAGCAAGCAAGCATAGAGGGGACTATGCAGGGCCCGTTTTTCTCCCTACAAAAGCTGAACATGGGATCTTCCTGGCGTTTCCTGCAGGAATGCAGGAAAGTAATTGAGAGGGTTCAAGCTTGACTCTACTACCTATCACTGCTGCTCTCCCTTTGTTTAGCACAGTAGGAGGAAACGGACCAGGGGGCAGATGGGTCTGGGGCTCCTACACAGAGGAAGCTGTGGAGATGGTTCTTTGTAGATGGCTGAAGGAAGCTGGTAAGGGAGAGTCATTAGGAGAGGAGGGAAGGAGAGTTTGTAGAGAGGCTTTCTGCACAGGCAGTGAGTCGAGAGAGCAGATGAGGGGAGCAGAGGGAAGGGTAACAGTATCCTGATCACTTCTTTGGGGCCCTAGCTGTCACGGATTGTTGACATAGCTCCTAAAATGCTATATTTCCTGAGATGTAAATACCAAGTACTGACCATTTCTCAGAGGTGTGGCTAGCCTTCCCTGTCATTGGTTTTCCCTGTAACTCTGTTTAAAAGGTGCATGATTTGGATTTTATCTACTCTAGTCCTGTTAGACCCTCCCTAGTTGTGTTGACACAATTTCTTTCCCAGTATGCCATCCAATTGTTAGGATTCAGCACTGATGCCATACAAATGCATTTCACATTCTTGGATTCAGTATAAAAACAAAGTCTGTCCTCTGTTTTTGGCACATTTTCTTAAGACAAACAGGCATTCCAAAGCCTCAAGATTAGGCGCAAGGATGTCTGAGGAATAAACGTTTGTCATTGGAATGTTTCCCCATTTTCAGCCTTGTCCAGTGTTGCTTCTTGAAGACAAAATATTTAAATTGGGTGCTTAAAGCTAAGCACCTAAATCAATGTGCATAGGCACCTTAATCATTGTCCCAAGGGCTGGGCACCCAGTCACTTCAATCAGGTTTGTGGATCCAACCACTGCTGAATCAGGTCACATATTTAGGTGCCTAAATATGGTTTTAAGTGATTAACATTAGACACGCAGGTTTAAAAATTTTGGTTTTAGTCACTAATTTAGGGCCAAAATGTATCCTTTGCTTAAATAAAAAGTGGTGGATGGAGTGAAAGTTATGATTTTTAAAATGTTGATAACATAAATGTTCTGCCCCTATGTTGGTATCCCAACATTTTTCTTTTGTGACAACAAAATTGGGTTCCCGGGAATGGAAGATGGAATGGAACAGGAAGGAAAGCTACCTCTTGGAAGTTAGAAAGTGTATGGATAAAGTGGGAACTGCCAAAAGCCAAACAGAGATGGACCCTGCAAAGGATATTAAAACCAATACTAAAAGGTTCAATAGCTATATAAATAAAAAGAAAACAAGGAAAGAAGTGCGGCCCCTAAGCACTGAGGATGGGGTGGAGATTAAAGATAATCTAGGCATGGCCCAACACCTAAACAAATACTTTGCCTCAGTTTGTAATAAAGGTAATGAAGAGCTAATCGAGTAGTGGCAGGGTCACTAATGGGAATGAGGATATGGAAGTAGAAATTACCACATCTGAGGTGGAAGTCAAATTCCAACTGCTTAATGCAGGGGCGGGCAAACTTTTTGGCCTGAGGGCCGCATCGGGTTTCGTAAATTGTATGGAGGGCCGGTTAGGGGAGGGGGGCGTGGCCCGGCCCCCACCTCCTATCTGCCCCCCCCCCAGACTCCTGCCCCATCCAACACCCCCTGTTCCCTGACAGCCCTCCGGGGACCCCTGCCCCATCCACACACACCTGCTCCCTGTCCCCTGACCGCTCCCGGACCCATGCCGCCCCATCCAACCCCTCCTCTCATTCCTGACTGCCCCCTGGGACTCCTGTCCCATCCAACCACCCCTTCTCCCTATCCTCTGACTGCCCCCGGAACCCCTGCCTGTGACTGCCCCCTGCCCCCCATCCAACCTCCCCCTTCCTAACTGCTCCCCCCGGGACCCCTGCCCCCATTCAACCCCCAGTCCCTATCTACCCCCCCACCTCCTGACCACCACCCTGAACTCCCCTGCCCTCTATCCAACCCCCCCGCTCCCTGCCCCCTTACTGTGCTGCCTGGAGCATTGGTGGCTGGCGGCGCTACAGCCACCCCACCCGGCTGGAGCCAGGCCATGCCGCCACCACCACGCAGCACAGAGCACCGGGTCAGGCCAGGCTCTGCAGCTGCACTGCCCCAGGAGCTCACAGCCCTGCCGCCCAGATCATTGCGCTGGTGGCAGAGCGAACTGAGGCTGCGGGGGAGAGGGGACAGCAAGGGAGGGGCCGGAGGCTAGCCTCCCGGGCCAGGAGCTCGGGGGCCGGGCAGGTCAGTCTGGCGGGCCGAATGTGGCCCGTGGGCTGTAGTTTGCTCGCCTCTGGCTTAATGGGACTAAACTGGGGGACCCAGATAATCTCCATCCAAGAATGTTAAAGGAACTGGCACATGAAATTGCATACCCAATAGCAAGGCCATACCCTATGATGGGAGAATTGCTAATAAAGTTCCTATTTTTAAGAAAAGGAAAAAATGTGTTCTAGGAAACTGCAAGCCTGTTAGTTTTGTCCTCAATTGTATGCAAGGTCTTGGAGCAAATTTTAAAAAAGAAAGTAGTTAAGGACATAGAGGTTAACGGTAATTGGGATAAAATACAACATGGTTTTGCAAAAGGTGGATCATGCCAGACCAACCTGATCTCCTTCTTTGAGAAGATAATTGATTTTTTTAGACAAAGGAAATGCAGTAGATCTAATTTACGTGGATTTCAGTAAGGCATATGATACATAAGTTCCAAATGGGAAATTATTAATTAAATTGGAGAAGATGGGAGTTAGTGCGAGAACTGAAAGGTGGATAAGGAATTGGTTAAAGGGGAGATTACAACGGGTCAGGCTGGAGGGAGGTTACTAATGGAGTTCCTCAGGGATCAGTCCTAGGGCCAAACTTATTTAATATTTTTATTAATGATGTTAGCACAAAAAGTAGGAGTGTGCTAATAAAATTTGTGGATGGCACAAAATTGGGAGGAATTTCCAATACAGATAAGGACTAGATATATCATACAAGAAGATCTAGATGACCTTGGAAACTGGAGTAATAGAAATAGGATGAAATTTAATAGTGCAAGGGCAGGGTCATGCACTTAGGACTAACAACAAGAATTTTTGCTATAAGCTGGGAACTTATCAGTTGGAAGCAACAGAGAAAGCCCTGGGTGTATTGGTTGATCACAGGATGACTATGAGCTGCCAATGTGATGTGGTTGTGAAAAAGGCAAATGCAGTCCTAGGATGCATCAGGCAAGTTTTTTCCAGTAGAGATAGGGAAGCATTCGTTCCATTGCACAAGGCACTGGCGAGAGCTCATCCGGAATACTGTGTGCAATTCTGGTCTCCCATGTTTAAGAAAGATGAATTCAAACTGGAACAGGTGCAGAGAAGGGCTACTAGGATTATCAGAATAATGCAAAACTTACCTTATGAGAGGAGGCTCAAAGACTTTGGCTTGTTTAGCCTAGCCAAAAGAAGGCTGAGGGGCAATATGATTGCTTTCTATAAATACATCAGAGGGATAAATCGCAGGAAGGGAGGGGAGTTATATAAGTTAAGTGCCAATGTAGACACAATAACAAATGGATATAAACTGGCCATCAACAAGTTTAGGCTTGAAATTAGACGAAGGTTTCTAACCATCAGAGGAGTGAAGTTCTGGAACAGCTTTCCAAGGGAGCAGTGGGGGGCAAAAAACCTAACTGGCTTCAAGACTGAGCTTGATTAGTTTATAGAGGGGTTGGTATGATGGGACTGCCTACAATGACATATAGCTGATCTGTGAATGCTACGGCTGGTGATGGGACACCAGGTGGGGAGGGTTCTGAGTTACTACAAAGAATTCTTTCCCAGATGCCTGTCCGGTGGGTCTTGCCCTCATGCTCAGGATCCAACTGATTGCCATATTTGGGGTCGGGAAGGAATTTTCCACAGAGTCAGATTGGCAGAGACCTGGGGGGTTTTCGCTTCCTCTGTAGCATGGGGCATGGTTACTTGCAGGTTTAAATTAGTGTAAATGGCGGATTCTCTGTAACTTGAAGTCTTTAAATCATGATTTGAGGCCTTCAATAACTCAGCCAGAGATTTTGAGTCTATTACAGGAGTGGGTGGACGAGGTTCTGTGGCCTGCAATCAGGGCCGGCTCCAGGCACCAGCCCACCAAGCTTGTGCTTGGGGCAGCACCTGGAGGGGGGCGGCGCGGTGCTCGGGCTCCGGCCGCCGGGGAGAGCGGAGCCCCAGCCGGGCACTCTGCCCTCCTCCCACAGCTCCGGCCGCCGGGGAGAGCGGAGCCCCAGCCGGGGCTCACCGCCCTCCCCCTGGTGCTCCGGCCACCCTCCCCCCCGCGCCCTCCCCTGCCGCGCTGGGGGGGGGGAGTGGCCGCAGGCTTTTTTGCCTGGGACGGCAAAAAAGCCAGAGCCGGCCCTGCCTGCAATGTGCAGGAGGTCAGACTAGATGGTCATGATGGTCCCTTGTGACGTTAGAGTCTTTGAATGACTTTGAACTGCGTGGGCCAATATCAGTGCCACTATGTGCCTGGAAACAATCACTTCTGTGTGATCATGTTTTATAAAGGACATCATGAGGCATGTCTGTGTGTCTGAGGTTACTGTCAAGTCCTTGCAAAATGAGTTGTGGTCTCATTTTAGTCCCTGTATCATAAAAACCCAGTGTGACACCCTGGCATCCCCTTATTCACCACTGTCATATAGTTAGGATATGTTTTGCACAAAGTGTGCCTTGTGAGGTATCATTCTAAAAGGCTTGATCTGCTAGACATTAATATCTCATTGGATTGTATGTGCTGTCATCGTATGTGAAGTTTGGCTATGTATGTATTACTGAAACATATTGTGAGGTTGAAATTACCCACAAGCAGCCTTTCAGGTACAACAATAAAAAGGCCAAACAATGTTAATGGCTTATTGAGGAAATGCATGCAAGCAGGAGGATTACCCCAGGAACTGTGTACAATAAAAACCTCTCAGAGATAGCATTACACAATGGGAACTGTTTGACCCAGGTCACAGCAAAAGAGCTTTCCAGCAAGTGGGAAGAAGATATAAAAGGGGGAAATGACATCATGATGGTACCACCCTCTCCCTACAACCACACACCTGGAAACACCTGAGGAAAAAAGACTGAACTGGGGGAAGTGATGGTCCCAGGCTAAAGGGATTTCTAGCCTGTGAATGAAAACCTGGGAAACCCAAGCTGCAAAGCAAAGGCAGCTTGTGCCTTAAGAATCTGCCAGCCTGTTTATCGCTCAGGGTGAGAATTTTCTAATTCATGTCCTACCTATCTAGTATGTTAAGTTCAGTTTGTGGTTTTGTTTATTTACTAGGTAATCTGCTTTGATCTGTTTGCTATCACTTGTAATCACTTAAAATCTGTCTTTTGTAGTTAATAAACTTATTTTGTGCTTTAATCCAAACCAATCTGTGTTTGACTAAGGTGTCTGGGGAAAATCTCAGCTTGGTTACCACAAGTGTGCATGGTCCTCTTCACATTGAGGGAGAGGCAGACCGGGTGTTAAACCCATATACTGGCCAGATTTGACCAGGGCAGGACGGTACTGCTCTGGGGTCGTAGGCTGGTGGTTAGCAGGAGCTAGCAGGAACGCTCCTTTTTGTGCTGGTCACCCCCAAACGCAGTTCTTGTTGATGGACACAGGTATCAATAAAGTTCTTCTACTTTGACTTTCATTGGCAAGATGGATGAACTTTATTGACAGCCTAGTGTATGCGGACAGGGCATACGTTCCTCCATGTCCCAACACCACATTTCTTTATTTATCAGTAGCTGTAAATGCAGCTGGATACTGTGTCCCTATCTGTGTGAATGCTGGTGAAAATGCAAGCTTGGAGGGCTTTGCAGCTTGTCACAGCAACACAGTATGAGAGGGAGCCCAGGCTGGTGGGCCAGAGGGCTCAGTGGTACCCCAGTTCCAGCTGGCACTCTGGGGGCAACCCATCACATCCAGCACTGATTGTCATTTCTGTTGGCAGTACCAGTAGATGAGCTGAGGCCAGGGAGTAAATAGGGAGTTCTTAATTCTCCCATTGACTTGTTCCTGGTAGATCAGTGGGGAGGCTATATGGACAAACCTTGCATTGCTGCTGCTTGTAGTGTACCTATTTTGTGGACACAGGACTTCCATTTCCTGGTCTATCAATCTTCCATGAGCATAGTGTTCACCTTTCAAAGAAAAAAAAAAGCTTATATATTCTTTTCTGATTTTAGTTACCACCACTGGATCTTGTCATGATTTCATCTATTCGATTTAAAGGTCAGATAAATTCTCCTTGCATAAGTGCCTAAAAGACCACGATCAAATCACCTTTTAACCTTCCCTTTGATAGCATGTAGCTTGAAAGAAGTGGGCTGTAGCCCACGAAAGCGTATGCTCTAATAAATTTGTTAGTCTCTAAGGTGCCACAAGTACTCCTGTTCTTCATGTAGCTTGTGCTTCTTAACTCACATTGTGCTTCTTAACTCACATTCTTAACTCACCCCCGGGGTGCCACCTGGAACTGGGGTACCACTGAGCCCTCTGACCTACCAGGCTGGGCTCCCTCTCACACATAGGCACCTATGGACTTGACATCTGCTCTTGTAGCTATTCTCTAAACGCTCTCCAGTTTTTCAGCTTCCTTTTTAAAGTATGGACATCAGAACTGGCCTCAGCATTCCAGGGGTACACTCACCTTCCTACTTTTACTCTGTATTCGTGTTTTTACAGCTGTGTGCAAATTGCTTAGAAAACAATTATTTCTTCGAGCTAAGGGAAAAATCCCATACTGTCTATAAGTAGGAACAGTTTTGGAGAAGGGGAACTGTCTTCATGGTGGGTCTCGTAGCCATGCTGTTGGTGCAGAGACAGAGGCTTAGGGCAGGTTGTGTTCTGCAATGCACCTTACTGCTGCTCCTGAAAGAGTGCAATCCCACTAAAGTGTTGTGCCAAGCATAGCATATGTGCAGATAGGCCAGAGTCATGGCATTCTTCAAAGTTTGCAGCTCCTGAGCCTCTGTGATGAGTGTGTTATCCAGCTCTCATGAGTGCTAATGGGGAATTTTGTCCTGCTGTTATGTAGGTGTGATTGGGGTGGGTTAAATATTCTGTTCTCTTGACCCTGCAATCACTTCCTGCCCTGGGTTGCATGGTGCAGTATTTGACCCTACACATTTTGTTAATTTTTGTAGTGCTTTTGTAACCTTTGAAAAACTTAAACATAGCAAGATACTATATGATGATGTTGATGCACCTGAAACTTGATATAACCAGAAAACACGTCTTAAATGCCCATTTAACTAGTTTTCTGTTGTTCATTAGCAAGCACTGTTAGTGTTACTCTTAATAGAACACATACTTCTATTATCCCTTTTGCTTCTCAGAGCATAACTGATAACCCAGTTGCTTTTTTCCCCACTTGGATTTTTCTAAAAGTAAGTACGATAAACTCTTGTCTGCCTTCCTCTCGTCTATAAAAAATAAACACAGTGGGAAGTTCGTATGACATTGAAATAAGCGTTAACCAGTAACTCAGTATTAAAATAGCACATAACACTGACATTGAGTGACAGCCTCAACATAATGGAATTTCCCCAAAACAGAAGCACAATTCTAGCTTCCTGGCTGTTACTGCTTCCTGTGTTAGATAGACACTAGAGTCATGTTAATATTTTCACATTTATGGCTAAAGTAAATTATTTTCAATGCCCTCTTGAAACTCCCCATTTTATATTGTTAGTAACACTCCTGATTTGATAGCTATATATGTGACATTGCTGTTAAATATTAATACAACTGAGTCATGTTTTTATTAGGCTGAATTGACTTTCACAAGGATTTTCATACAATCTTTCAGCTTATATAAACACGGTAGGCTACACTTAGCCTGGTATACCTCCATTGAAGCTAGTGCAGTTATACCAGGCATGAATGTAGCTCAGTTTTTGTGCCTAACATGCTGAGCATGCAAAAATGTGAAACAATTAACAAAATAGTAACACTTTACTGGTTTTATGATCTGTTTTACAGAGTTCTAACTATTTATGGCAGGCGTGGCCGAACTGTGGTTCAGGAGCCACCTGCGTCTCTTTTACAGTTAAAGTGTGGCTCCTGGAGAGCGACCCCCCCCCCCCCGTTCTGTGCCTACAAGATAGGGCAAAGGGCAGCTCAGGGCTTCTGCCCTGCGGCAGCGCGGGGGTGGGACTAGGGGCTTCTGACCTGCAGGAAGGGTGGTCTAAAGGCTTTAGCCTCGGGGGGGCGGGCATCGGGACAGAAGCCCTGCATCCCAGCATGCGCCGCCCTGCAGGGCAGGTTGTGCATGTCTTGCGGCTCTCGAACTTCTGAAGAATATTGTATGTGGCTCGGAGGGTCAGTAAGTTTGGCCACTCCTGGTTTATGGTATCCTAATTGGTCCAGTGGTCTGGGCACTGGGACTGGAAGTCAAGAATTCCTAAAAAAAATATTTCTGGCTTTGATATTGATATGACCTCTGTCTCTTTGGGCCAGTAAATTAGGGTCAAATTTTGAAAAGTGGCTTCTTAATTTCTGGTGACTCACTTCCACCCAAAACTGGAGGCACCCAAAATTAGAGGCCGTTTTGGCAATTTGGAGACAAACTCTGGTGTCCCAATGTTTTTCCATCTATAAAATGAGGTGAATCTCATATATGTTTTGCTGGTAGTGTTGTGAAGATGAATTAAGCAATCTTTATGAAGATGAAAAGTGCTATAATAAATAATTGCCAACTGTTATTAATTATTCTTATTGTGGTACTGTCCAAAGTCCCTAGTCAGGATCAGTTTTAACCACGGTTAATGAAATGGTGTGAAATATGCTTTGTCCTTGTCTATGCTTGTGGCTAAACTACATTCAGCACTTGTCAGCCCTGGATTATTTTTGTAGGGTAGATGAGCCCTAAAGGAGTCTACTTTTTGAAAGCAGAACATACAGCACAAAAGCTATTTAAGCTGTGTGTACATGGAGAGATGGGGGCGTCTTTATTGACATCTGAAAGAAATACACTACTACACACTTTACAGTTAGAATGATTTAATATTTCTATTTTAATGTCTAATCTCTTGACTTTCTTCCAGTTAACTGAAGTTAACTATGTCGCTTCAAAGCATGAGAGTCACTGGAGTTAGTAGAGTGATCCTGAATGTAGATAGTACTGCTGCTGACATTTTGATCTCTGGGAAATATGAAGTGTAATTTGTTTATGGAGCCTCCATGTGGTTGCCAAATATGGAAATGTGGAGAGAGTGGTGGTGCCTAGGCCTTCCAGCAGATGCAATTTACACAAGATATTCCTGAAACACTGAAACCTTTTCAGTAAGAGAAAGACAAACTTCTCCATTGATTTTGAAATGCTGTTTTTTATCTTAAATATCCCTAGCTCACACAGCTTATGAACAGCATCACTCCCAAGGTTCCCCGGCTTATCATTTAACAAGAAGATTCACACACACAGAAGCAAAATGGTTAACTGTAACAATACCTTTGGATCGAACTGCTCCCCGGTATGCCCACACATTGCCTTGTTTACCTTGGCTCTTCATGGCATTCTCCCTATTTCCCTGATGGAAGATTCCATTTTTGCCAGAGGGATGAGTTCTTTTGTTTTAATAATAATAATCAAAATATACATTAATTCTCTCTGTTGTAATCATTGTGAAATATACAATGTGCTTACTATTAAAAGGAAATGCAGGCACAGGATTAGTACAAAATCAATTTGCATTTCAAATCAGCTGAGTCAACAAAATATAATGGTCCTGCCTGTAGGTCCTTGGGGAGCCACAGTAGCTGACAATGTGTGCGTAAGGGGAGGGTCTTCATTTTTTTTAAGTCCGTCTCAATAGCCAGTGGTTCTGTTTATAGAGGTGCTGCATTGTAGCTGATAGAACGATTTATGACTAATGGTTGGTAACATCAATGCCTGACAGACTGGCTGGGATTTTATTATATTTTTAAAATAATATTCATCTGGACAGGAAAAAAATAATAATAAAAATAACCCCCTGGCAACAGTTCAGAGAAGAGAAGCTGCTGCTCAAGTGCCTCTGCTATTGCTGCCACTGATGCAAGCAGCTGTTTCCATCTGCACTGCAGTATTGCAGCCACTACAGTCAGACCTCTCAGGGCTTTTTGCTGCGGGAATTAACAGGGAAGCTGGCCTTGCTTGCAGCTAGCTTCAGCTCAAGGCACGCTGAGGATGGGAGGGTCGCAGTCTCTGCAGCAGGCACAGATAAGTAGCCTGAATCGGGAACCTTCAGAGGCAATGTAAGTGTAGAATACCTTTGCTCCCTTCTTTTTTGTATTTCCAGGCCTTCCACCTTTCTGCACTTTACATACATGGTATACTGAGAGGCCTTTGTTAATATTAATTGTGTTCAATTGAAGATAGAATTAAAGTTTTGCTATGTTTTGACAATTGCTATTTCTTTAATACTTTCATAGCACATAGGCATTCTGGGTTGACTCACTGTCTCAATTCATTTATGTAAGGTCATAGCTGTATACCATATGTTTGTCCTTTATATGGTGTGGATGCATAATCAATCAAACACAATGACAATTTCTAGCTAAAATCATCTCTGTGTTTCTGTTTAAAATGCACAGCATGTAGTTGCATCTCCCTGTTTTCCAGAGCTTCTTTCCTTTCCATACAGACGTTTTTGTTTTTTGTTTTTTTTCAGTTTACATCACCCTTATCAACATCAACCTATGTCTTCTTAATGTAATTTCCTGTGATGAAACATAATAACAAGGTGTCCTTAGATCTCTTCTCACTGAAGAGCAATCATGAATGGTAGACTTGTTTGCAAAAGGAAAACGCGAACAATTACTGTTCATTTAGAACACTGTACCATTTTGTTTTCAGAAGAGCATATCAAATATACTAACAACAAAGTCATTTACTATTTGTAAACTGGAATTTATCATTTATTATTTGTGGATTTGTCAGTTCACTAGCCAGCATTCTGTGTGTGGGTTTTTTTGTTTTTTTTCCCTGTAAACCACCATGCTAGTGTATAAGGAAGTGGCCTTTATCCTCCAATGGATTTTTATTAGACTTGCCATGTCTTTTATTGTTTCAGTTATTCAGACCATATTTAATTAACATGTTCAGAAATTAACTTAGCATCAGGAAGATACATTAAGCTCACCAAAATGTATGTATGTCATTACAAAGGCAGGTGTCTAAAACTGACCTAATTTAGCTCATTTTTATTTACTTATTTTTTAAATGCAGCATCTTTTTCCTAATGTAAATCTTACATTCTGAGGGTGCTTAAACATTTTGTGTTTCTTATAAGAATGTCTTCAGAGTCAATGGGGAGTAATAGTACAGTAACTGGTTTTTAACCCTGATCATAAGGCCATACAGCTCCTATTGTGAGATTCCAGTGTACCCTGCAGAGAGCTTTGCTTAATATTATGTTGTTACATTCATAAGATACTGGCCTAAATGGGTTTCGGCAGCCTTTGTTCTTAGCACCGATACACCAGTGCAGATATTTTCCATATAGTCCTGTTTTATGTATTGCTAATCTTCTGATATTAAGCATCTGTTTTAATGCTAAATTGGAATGAAGTGATGCTTCATTATCTTTAAAACCTGTTTAAATTTATGTTTTCATCTACACACACCACTATATCTATTTTTAACATTGACTCACGTTATCAGGCAATATGGATAGTGCATTGTTTCATTTATAATTTTCAGAGCCTTTTAAGAATTCGTTACATCACCGCCTGAAAACACCTTGATCAAACAGTACTAGTTCTTGTCTTATGGACAGTGAAAGTCAAATGCACTAACTGTCACATCTTTCAGCAATGTTTGTGTACAGAAATAATATTCTAGATCCTTTATCTTTAAAAGAATTGCTATGGAGTTTCAATGTAACCTCTTTGTGCCTAGTGTGAACCATTGACGTAACCTTCCGTTCATAAGTCAGTAGACAACTGGTGATGTATTTGAGAATAGTTAGTGAAAGATGCTGATGGTCTTGTAGCACATGAATAATAAAGAATATTGAATTACGAAAATATAGTATTTCCTAAAAGATCCAAACTGCATGCTATGAAAAACAATGAATATGTGTGGGCCTATATTGACAAAATGTGCATCTAGTTGCTCTGTCTTGTGGAGACCTGCTATGGTATGAAGTTGAGCATATCTGTACCTGAATTGCATTTGCTGCTAGGTTTCTGATCAGCCTCCCTTTTTGTGGGTGCATTTGGCTCCTGCAAATTTGCACCCATATAACTTTGCACCTGCAAACAAATTGTGGATGCCAATACTGGCACTTTGGATAGCTAAATATCTGATTGACACAGGTAAATCAGATGATAAGCTGTCTGGTTAAGTTTCTCTGTACCTTAAGCAACCCTTCTGTGATCCAACAAGGATTGGTTCTTAATGGAATTGGCCATGAGAATTGTACTTTCTGCGCCTTATTCTCCTCTAGATTGCAACAGTGTAAAGTCAGGAGTCACTACTGAAGTCAGTGGAGTTACACTGATTAAAAAAATCAGCATAAGAGGAGAATTAGGTTCTGGGATACTTGGGAAAAATCTCTTAAAGACAAATTGCTTAACAAGCATAGATTTTGGACAGGTTTTGATGTACTACATGCACATACAATCAGTTGAAAGCACAACTTGCACTTGTCAGAAAGGATGCTAGGTTTTTAAAAAAATTGTCTTCCCACATATTTTACTCACTGGCCTATGTGAACCTCTATTAATTTGGCTCCTGAAGGTTTAATCAAATTAATCTTTAATCAAATCAAAAAATAATAGAACTTCTACCCTTCATTTTGATCAGTTTTCTTTGCTTTAGCCTGGGATTATTGGTAACTCTGTCATTGGCAGTAAACAGTTGACGTTTAGTAAGGAAGGTCATAGTTCTGAATGGGATAAAAGGAAAGAGTCCAAGGGAAGTGCATGATAAGAAAAGTTGTGTAATTCAGACCTGGTTATTGACATTATAAGCTCTGCCATGTGCTGTACAAACTGCATTATGCACCCTGGTGGTCATATGGATAGCAAAATCAAGTGCTTGTTTCAGTCACAATCAGAGGCTGCTCCAGGCACCAGCGCTCCAAGCGCGTGCCTGGAGTGGCAAGCTGCCGGGGGGGGAGGGCGCCCTGCCGGTCCCTGCGAGGGCGGCAGTCAGGCAGCTTCGGCGGCTTGCCTGCGGGAGGTCTGCCGGTCCCGCGGATTCGGCGGCAATTCGGCGGCGGGTACGCCAAAGCCGTGGGACTGGGGACCTCCTGCAGGCATGCCGCCAAATCCGCGGGACCGGGACCTCCCGCAGGCAAGCCGCCGTGGGCAGCCTGCCTGCCGTGCTTGGGGCGGCAAAAAAGCTAGAGCCGTCCCTGGTCACAATAATGGGTATGGACTTGATTGAAATAAGAGGAAATGAGTGTAGGTTAATATTTGTATGCTGTATTTGGGTGTGTGAATTTACACACACACAAAATGTGTGGCAGTGAGATTATTTTTTCCTGCCTAACCTGTGACTCACTAAGGGAAACTTTGAGGATAAAAATCATATCCAGCTGCCAACTGTTACATTATTTATATTATAGTGTTTAATAATATTTCTAACTTTTCAAACTCTTCATAATGTTAACAAAGTAGAACTGGTAGTGAATATTTATCCATTTTCATCCCATTGATCCTTGGCTCCTTATCAAATTCCAAGATTTTCCCCTGCACTAAATACATCTTGCTTTAAGGCTCATTATAGACACCATCCTTGTAGCCAGAGGGGACTGGGTAAGATTCATTCAGAAACCATCAGCCCATTCCTTGATTAGCCAAAGGGTTGACAATGTTACTTCCTCCCATCAAGAGCTGTCTCTATGAAATTTTCACCCCCTGCCAATCCAAGGAGAAAATGACTGAGACTTGAGCCAACTCTGACTGAAATCAGTGGTGAAACTCCCATTGACATCAGTGGGAGCTGGATCAGAACCCAAGAAAAGGAACTTAACGCTACAGATCGTTGGTATTAGGCCAAAGCTTTGGTGCCCCTGCAGGTTGTTGTTCAGTATTCCTTTCCATTGTGTGTAGTCTTTTTTTGGTATCTTGGTTGCCTAGAAAGGCTCAAACATGAGTGGCTGTCAGATTTGTGTTAAGAGCTGTGGTTAGCTAATTGGATGTTTTATGTTTGTATGTACATAAACACAGGCATCGTTGACCATTTCATTTTCTTATTTTTTTTAAATACTCTATTTAAATGTAGCTTTGCCTTCTCACAGGTTTAAAGGAAATGAATTACTCTAGCTAATTTAGTTGTTCTGGGAAAATATTTTTAATAGTATGAGGAAGGATTTTTATGAACTGATTCTGGCAAAAGTGCAGGCATTTTTATATAAAACTTGTTTATACTAATAGTGTTAAAGGTTTTTGTTTTCTGTTATTTAACCAAAATTGGTAGTGATCCAGATTGATAAGTTGTCCATCCTGCATGGTTGTAGTAAGAGGTAGTGCAGCATAAATTTAATTTCTGATCCAGCCTTTGTTGACCATTCTGTCTATCCTGCAGGGGAATACATTCAGTCCAAGAGGTCTCTCTACTTAGTTGGGGTTACCTGCATGCATTAATGAGAATGGTTCATCTAGTCAAGGAAAAAGGAGAAATGCCATGTGATTTCTGCCATCAAACTTCCCATCTTCTATCCTAGCAACCGTGGTCTGAACTCTTAATGGCCTGATCCAATGCCCTTTGAAGTCCAGTTGAAGTGTTGTTATTGACTTCAGAGGGCGTTGTATCAAGCCCGTATGTGTCACTAACAGCAGTCTGGTCAAATGTGCAGAAAATCAAAACCAAAAAAGTTAGCCAAAAGTTTTTAGGGGGTGTACATGGACATGAACAAAATTTGAGCACTCATCCTTTGTTTCCAAGGCACATAATACAGTTCTGTGTCACATAAAATGTATTTTTACAATTGCCTACATTGTGCTTGTCCTGATATGGACCATAATGGCTCCTTTGGAACCGTTATACCTGTTCTGTAACTATTCATATAGGCAATTTGTAAAATGTATACTAGTATTGGTTGTAAAAATCTGTATAAAAAGGCATTTCTGCACATACATTGTAGCCATTATTTAAAGTTAAATAGTTCACCCATTTAAAAGTTTTGGTTTTTCTTTAAATTTATGAAAACTAATTTGGAGGTGAAGTTATTGCTTGTTAAATTTATATTAGTCATGTTTTCAAACAGTGTGTCTTGAAATATTAATGCCTGGGGATATTTTCATTTTTCGGAATACTTGTATGGTACATGCAAAATAGCTCTATCCATAAATACATAACTTTCCTTTTTCTGAGACCTTATCTCAATATAGAGTTTTTGCATTTACTAATTGGCTTTATAGCATTCCCTAACTTACTTATTTTGTTACAAAAGAGTGCCAAGGAATTAGCTATATAATGTACCTCCCCTCAAAGACAATGGGGCAAATTCTTCAACTCGGGCTGCACAGGGCTTAATTGACACCACTATTTGGTTGAATAAAAATATGGAAATGATATTACTAAATCTTATGCAAGCTGTACCTCCAATGTTAGAATGCCTCTGTGAGGCGTTTTTATATTTTGCCTAGGGAATCCTTTAGGTCTTCCACCTGTCTGAAGAAGCATTAAGTGCTTTTGTGAAAAATGAGGGGAAGGAGGAAAAGTAGTATGTCCCACTTAATGGATATATGTGTATTTAGAGTGAGATGGCTGCTTTTTATTGGCAAAATAAGTAATACTGCTTTATACTCCTTGTAGCCCTGCAGAGCCAACAAAACAAAGAGAAAACTAGCTGGATTCTGTATTTCTTGTGTCATCAAAAGAATTGTTTACTACATTCCAATTGGTCAAACCTGTGCAAAGATACTTGAATTGTATGAGGTTGCACAGGAGCCACAGAGGGCCTAGTATGGCCTGCATATCCTATTAAATGGGGATAATGTGCAAGATGGAAGCTCTTGAAGCCCAGGTAGAGTTTGCCTGTCAGACAGACGTTTTAATTTGTAAACTGAACACTTTTTATTTGGAAAATCATTTAGAGTCAGTAAATATTGAACTTAGCATCGCCATTTTTATAGTCAATTTTAACAGTAGAACTTTATCCATCTTAATTGTTCCATATAGCTGCCATCCATCCAACCAACAGAGGAGTTGAGGCTGTTCAGTGCCTTCCAGCTTTGCAAGCTGCAGAATTAGGGCCTTAGTTTCCTTGGTGTGAAAAATGAAGTTTGAAAAAAATCCCGGCCTTTTTCATTTAAAGTTTCTGTGTCTCAAAAGAGGGAAGGTTCTGAAATTAAAATAAATATTCAGGTTTGCAGACTTCTCCGAATGTGGGAATTTTTTTTCTGCACACTGTGACATTATTCCTCGTGTTAAATATAGATCAGCTTTTATTTGAAATGCAGAAATAATTAGGAAAGCAAACCTCTGCTTCTGAGTTTTCATCTGCTTCGGTATATAAAGTTACATTTATTGAGCCTGCTATCTGTTTCTTGCTTTAATTTAAGAGATTTCAGTCGTGTGTTGGGAACGGATTTTTTTTTTAAATCTTTCAGGGAAAGAATCTGAAAGCCTCATATTTGAACTTCCAAAGTGCAGGGCCATCACTTCAGAATACTGATGGGACTAGGGAAGAAACAAAAAAATGTGTATTTTATCTCTCCATGTTCTTGGGAGATAGAGGTATGATGCAAGTCAATTAGGTGTCATCCTAAATCACCTCCCACTTTTACCAGCACACCATTGTGCTGAGAAGGCACCTAATGTGGCACGGCTTTCTGTCAGTGCTTATTGAGATGCTATTTCAATGTATTGAGATAATTGGAGCAGCATATGGTCTGTAACATGAAGTCATGGCTCCATTGAAGTCAAATCTTCCACTGACTTCAATCAGCCAGGATTTCACCTGAAGTGTGCAGTCTAGCCTCTGTTTCAAGAAGGAAAATAACTAAGGGTACGCCTACACTACCCGCCGGATCGGCGGGTAGTGATCGATCTATCAGGGATCAATTTATCGCATCTAGTGTAGACGCGATAAATCGATCCCCGATCGCTCTGCCGTTGACTCCTGTACTCCACCGCGGCGAGAGGCAGAAGCGGAGTCAACGGGCGAGCAGCGGCAGTCGACCCCGTGCCGTGAGGACGCGAGGCAAGTCGACCTAAGATACATCGACTTCAGCTACGCTATTCTGGTAGCTGAAGTTGCATATCTTAGGTCAGTGGTCCCCAACCTTTTTCGTCTGGCGGGCACCAGACGACGAGCCACGGAGGACCGTGGCGGCGGACGAACATCCGCCGAAATGCCGCTGACAAGCAGCGTCATCCAGAGGCGTCGCCGCCGAAATGCCGCCGAAATTTGGTGGCATTTCGGTGGATGCTCGTCCGCCAGCCAGTACACGGGTGCACTTAGACGCCCCGGCGGATGCCATGGCGCCTGCGGGCACCGCGTTGGGGACCCCTGTCTTAGGTTGATTCCCCCCCCAGTGTACACCAGGTCTAAGGGAGCAATTGTTCTCTGACATAATTAGCATGTACAATGGTTGTCTTTTTAGTTGATGAGGCTGTGTCACTCCTTTGCCCCCTTGTGCTCGCTGGTAGTGTTGTCTTTCATTCACTTTTCTATACGTTGACCATGGAAGAGTAAAGATTAGTGGAAATCTGTTCATGGAGGGCCAAACTCTGCCCTGCTCTAATTCCCATGCATTCAGTGAATTCAGAGGGGTTGCATAAGAATAAGCCAGGAAGAATTTGGCTTGGGGAAGAGGTGTTAGGAACTTCTCCTCTTCCCTGTACTGCATTTGTCAAATGGCAAATTTAATCCTTTGCCCCCTCCCTGGAAGGAGCCACAATAAAACCAGTATAACGTTTTCGCCAGAATGAAAAGGGAACAGTTTCTCTCTGCTTTACAGACTAATGCTCTTTCATGAATCTTCAGTACTACCATAGCCAGGGGTTCTCCCAGAGGTTAAATGAGTCGTAGATCCATTTCCACAACTTGCAGAGATGGGTTTTCTGCTGTTGTCTTCTGAACTCTGTGGTTGAGCTAATCTGTGGGCTACAGAGGGCTGGTCCCTAGCAGGATTTAAGGGGAAGTTCTGATGAATGAAGTAACCAAAACTTATAGCTCTGGTTTCAAATGTGGTGTTGGCGATTTTCCTTTGCAGTCTTTGCATGATATTGTAAAGCATTAAGAATGGAGCCACCTGGCTTGCCTACCAAAGGTATATTTAACAGGCTTTTGTTTCCTCCATTAAGATTTTAGTACTTGGCACTAAGTGGCAAATGAAAGATGCCTGTCCTGGGTAGGAAATACTTCTGCCTTTAACAGCTGATGTTAATTTGAATGCCATCAGTCTGATCTAATAGCACTGTGAACCACAGAACCATGAATAAGGTGCATTAGTAATTTGGATTACAACTGCTAGATAATTTTAACTATCTTCCTGGTAAGTGTTTTCTAGCACTGAATATTGGGATATCCTAAATATGTCTTTGTTGTTTCTTCCCATCTCTTAAGAGACTTCTGCATTTGTACTGCATATAGAACAGTGACCTGGTTAGTTAGAGGTATACAGATGAAGTTCTTGTTGTGATGCTGTCAAGATGATTGTCTGTTGATTAAGTGATTTCCATTGAAAAAGAAACATGGGCTAAGAAGAGACTTGAGAATAGAAAATTATCCATATTGGGTCTGTTCTTTGTGTCCTGTCTCTGTACCATATATGTGATTATCCAGAATAAACCTGGGGTAAAGAAAGAGGACAAACAGGCTTATGAGAGCGAGCGAGCGAGATGGGATTAACTTCATCATTCATTTATATTCAGGGCCGCCGAGAGCGGGTTCGGGCCCCGGTGAAAAATTTTTTTCAGGCTCCCCAGCAAGGGCGGACCGGCTAAACAGAGCCGACAAGGGGGGAGGGGGGAAGCCGGGCCCCATTCCGGACCGCCGGGCCACGGTAATTTGTACCGGCTTCCCCCCACTTTCGTCGGCCCTGTTTATATGGCTAGTGCTGAAAAGCAAACCCTGTTAGAGCTGTTAGCTCTCAGGAAAAATTATAACATTTAAAAGGAGATTTTTAATGTGCAGTTTGGGCTCTCTTGAATTAAAGCAATACAGGGAATTTGAACTCTAGTCAGTTTCAAAATTGAGTTAAAAGTAGTTTTGGTTACTTCCGCACATCTTGTGCCTGCGTCTCCTTGCCAGTTTTTTGTGATTTTTCAGTTATGGTTTTCTATATTTTATGATGTTTTTCTCTTCTCTGTTGCTGTGTGAAAGATGCACATAGGTGGGATCTGACCTTTATTGGGGAAAGAGTGAATCTGACTTAAAACACAACTCCAGTCAAATTCACAAAGTCAAGTAGAAAAAAAGTAGAAAAATAATTTCATTTTTATCCAATCTTATTTAGTTGTAATAATGAGGTTTCTTTTAACAACAGAAGGTAAAAAGAGGGGGGAAATCAGAAGTCTTTGTTTTTTTTCTATTCATTTCCCTTTAATTCTTCTCAGTTACATTATCAGGTTAACAACCTGACTCCCAGAATAGTCAGCCCATGCGAAATCAGACATTTTTACATAGAGTGGGTGGTGGTTTTTGATTTATAGTTTTCCCTTTGTAATCTGTTTAAAGAGGCATTTTCAAAGTTATTTCCGGTATTTTAGAGACAACTCCCATTAAGGATTTGCCACAGCTAAAAGCCCAAACAATACTTTGAAAATATAGTCCACAGCATCTAAGTATCACTTAAAGAAAATCCACCACCTTGTTCTAGCTGCTAAACTGTCCAGGGATTACAAACTGAAAATTCACTGGTCTTCTGATAGCGTGTAAACCACATAATTAGTGTTACATTAGTACAAGTATGTCATTGGGCAGATTTACTCATCACACTGGATTTATAGTGGTGTAACTCCTATTAATATTCCAATGGAATTATTCCTGATTTACACTGGTATAGCTGAGGGCATAATCAGGCCCAGAGGGTACTTTTTGGGGGGAGGGGGGTTGTCCAAAACAGGAAAACAATCCCTGCTTCTAGTTCACATTATGCAGAATTATCTTGCTGCTTTATGTCTTTGAGTTAAACCTTGTGCTTGTCATGAACCATCATTTATGGGCTGGGAAGCATCAGCTCCAATGTAATATTGATTATTTTCTGGGAAGCCATATTTTCCCTGAGTCCTATAGGTATATTTATGCTGAAATAATCTTGAAATCCTTCTCTAGACACCAATTCCCACCCTGCTTGCTGCACACATTGATGCCAATACTACTACTTGTATAATTGCATTGCACTAATATAGGCTACCTTTCAGATGAACAGAATTTATTTTATGAGTGCACCTTTAAAAAATAAAAATGAAAACTGCAAAGTATGCTTCTCTTGCTTTCTAGTTCAAGCCATAAAATAGTCACATGACACTTTCCTTATCTTGGGGAAAATTCTTTTGGACAAAAAAGGAAAAAAACTCTTTAATTGTTTAGCCATGTTTTAACTTCCTAAAACTATGTTAAGTAGGATTTACTGCTGCAGGAAGTTATCCAGATATCTTTATTCTGTAGCCTGTTACCAATAAGTGAATATATTCACACAAGTCCCTCCTAGATTGATATATGTCTTTTGTGAAGATGCTTTTATTTGCATTGGTACAGGAAGCTGGATGCCTGGGCCACTGCAGATGTAGCTGTGTTTTGGCATAATGTGGTCCAGTTCTAAGGTGGTTCCAGCATGAGATGCTCTACAGGGGCTATTAAATGAGTGTTACACAGTGAGGATGCAAGGAAACCCACTAACTAGGTAATCTATAATGAAATTGTTCTGTGACAAGATAATCCTCTGCTGCTTTTTGGCATTAAACTGGGTAAGAAAGAAACTTTCAAATATCCCAGTGTTTAGAGGCATGTCAGGCACACACTGGCTTTTAAATACTTCTCTCCTGGCTGGTACCCCTAAACACCCACATTATTTCCCCTGGAAATCATAGTTATTTACAAAGAGCCCAATCCTGCAAGGCCCTGAGCACTGTCATTTCCCCATTGGCTTCAGTGGAAACTGAGGGCATTCCACATCTCACAGACTCTCCAGAATCCTTCACAGAATAATATCCACCCCACCCTCCTGCAAACACACACACAATCCTCCGGCATTCCAGCTAGTATTAAAAATGGTGACTTTTTGTATAAAAACAGCCATAAGCTAAGTCCTGATTCTGATCTTATACCTGTGCAAACCATTAATAGTGTTCTACTTAAGACAGTGGCGTTACACCAGTGTCAATGAGATTGGAATCAGATCTGTAATTTTGCCCTCAGCTCAGCTATTCCCTCTTCAGTACTCCTTTGTTACCACCATTGTCTAGACATTGTGATGGGCTTTGCAGTTTGCCTCCTCCCAGTATGGACTGAACATGGATTTATTAAATCATAGGATAGATGATCTTGTCACTGAAACTCCTTACAACTGTGTGATAGCAGTCCATTAATAGTTAATAGTCAAAAATGTGCCCCTAAGGAACGATCTTGTAAATGGATTCCAGTGACACATAAGTGACATGTATGCACCTCCCCCATCTTCTGACTGAGGATAACGGCAAAGTCCTGTACTGAAAATGCTCCCTCATGGGAAGAAATGGAGTGAGCAGGGCAGATGGCTTTAAATGGCACCTGATAAGTTGCTGACCCAGCTTCTATAGGTCAGACTAAGGTCACTGTTCCTGTTCTTCACCATGAATGGGAAAAGGTTCACTATGTTGGCTGTACTGCTGCACTCTGTCTGGGGATTTCGCCATTTTGATTGCATACAGAATGTAAATTGAGGGAGGGGCAGGGGAAACAATTGCAGATAATGAATCCTACAATCGTCATACTTAACTTGTGCATATTTCTCTTTAGGGTTTTCTATACCACTCATCACTATAACATCTAATGGTATCAGTTGCCTTAGATAATTAGATTACTTTACCTCAGCATTTCCACTATTACCTAGGGGTCCCTATACAAATATATTACAACATTTTTGAGCCTGTCCACTGATGGATATTAAAAGCGATTATATAAAAATACATGGATACAGCTAACAATCACAGTATTAAAGTGGCTAATTTAACTTAGAGTCCCATATTAGCTTGTTTAATTGGAACTCACTAAGTAGGCAAATATTATACAATAAGATAATTAAATATGATTTAACAATTATTTTGTATTGTAAAATGTTTCCCAGGTCTGGTACTAGAAATAATAAATCATCTTCAGCCATAATTGTGAAATATTTTCCCCACTCAGTCCTTTTATGGAACATACACTGTGGTCAGTAAATACCAGCTACCCTAAACAGTTAACTTAATTTTCCAAACAATATTTAGAGTTTAGGTCATCTTTGGTAATTCTGAACCATGAAAGTGAGGACTGAGTTCATACGGTCAGATCATAAATAAATACACTGCACTTATGCAGATTAAAATTCTGTAACTGCAATATAATTTATACTAAATGTAAAATAACAGATTATCTGTTTATAACAGGGAAAAAAACTCATGGCCACTATTTGCATTTTTTCACCACAGGTATTAGTAGCTTATTATTTGTATTTCACTTGTGCCTTTGTGGAGCAGAGTCATGGAAATCTACAAATGCAGATAAGAATTGTAGAATCATTGAATTGTAGAATCATAGAATTGTAGAATCAATGTTGGGAAGGGACCTTGAGAGGTCATCAAGTCCACCCCCTGTACTGAAGCAGGACCCAGTAAACCTAATCCATCCCTGACAACCTGTTCTTAAAAACCTCCAAGGATGGGGATTCCACAGTCTCCCTTGGAAGCTATTCCAGAGCTTAACTAGCCTTATAGTTAGGTTGGATATTAGGAAAACTTTTTAAATCTCCCTTGCTGCAAATTAAGCCAATTTTTTCTTAAGTGGACATGGAGAACAATTGATCACTGTTCTCTTTATTACTTGAAGGCTGTTATCAGATCCCCCTTCAGTCAGTTCTCTCAAGACTAAACATGCCCAGTTTTTTTAACCTTTCCTCCTCGGTCAGGTTTTCTAAATCTTTTGCCATTTTTGTTGCTCTACTCTGGGTTCTCTCCAATTTGTCCCATCTTTCCTAATGTGTGGCAGCCAGAATTGGACACAATACTCCAGATGAGGCCTCACCAGTGCCAAATAGAATGGGGCACTTACCTCATGCGTCGTACATATGCCACTCCTATTAATACACCCCAGAATATTAGCCAGTTTTGCAACTGCATCACATTGTTCACTCAAATTCGATTTGTGATCAACTATAACCCCAGATCCTTTTCAGCAATACTGTACTGTCACCTACCCAGTTATTCCCCATTTTGTAGTTGTGCCTTTGATTTTTCCTTCCTAAGTGAAATACTTTGCATTTATCTTTAAGAGCAATTCATTCCAAAGTAAATGCCTGCAGAAGATCTGCAGAGTCCATTGGCAAGAGTTTCTTGCAACTTCAGAAATTCTAAGTAGAGCAAACCAACTTGTTCCCGCTGCTCTCTCTAGCTCTGGTAGCAAAAGCAGCCTAAAAGTAGGCTTAACTGGCTACTTGAGGATTCCCTTTAGCTCCATTCCCAGGCCCCAGTACAGGGAGCATTCCCAGAGGAGGGGGCATGGTGAGAGGCCACTTCTTCACTCCAGTGAGCCCTGGCTGTTGGTAACGGTTTCAGAACCCTCTCCCTCAAAAATGTCATGCAAGTATGCACCACCCGATTAAGTGCCACAGTAGCTAGCACAGCAGAATGCTCCATGGCTTTTGGGTAGCTGAGTAGGAATTTTCTTTTGTATGCTAAGAACAGAAACAAATATAAAGTTGATTACATTGGAAGAAACCTCCACAGAGATTAATAAAGCTGCATTCACCTACATTGGTTCCAAATCTGGACCATTGTGCTCAGCATTGGGACGATGTACTTTATTTATACCACCTTTTACAGAGCTTGTGCTAACCCCTTTGGTCTTTTGCCTAGTGTAGGTTCAGTAAAATATATCCATTTTTCTTCTTCTTGCTAGATGAAGCCTGCATGCACAGTTGCACTGTTTTCTTATTGTTGGGTAATAATTATAACAAGAGCATGAAATAAATACAGGACTCTTGATAAAGCTGAGGAAATCCTGTCAGCTTTGTAACAGGTTTTATAGTGAGCCTAGTCTCAAAGTGATGACTGGGATCACTTCACTTCAGTGATTGCAGCACTTTAACAGGGTGAAGTGGCATGAGTGGGAAGAGATCAGAATGGA
Source organism: Terrapene triunguis (assembly GCF_002925995.2). NCBI lineage: Eukaryota > Metazoa > Chordata > Testudines > Emydidae > Terrapene > Terrapene triunguis. Next base: position 18,542,308 of record NW_020664446.1, read on the forward strand.
GAGATCCCATTTGCACTTACTGAATTCCGTCCAGCTGTAGTGTCAGTGAATTTATTCTTCAGACTGAAATACAGTGAGGATTTGTTTTAATGTGTACCCTTCAGTTGCATTAGTGGAGTAAAAAGTATCTAATGAGGATGGGGTTTCTGTGAGGACAAAGCTGAGGAAGAGAAGTCATCCCAAGTCATTTCCTTTATTATTTCCTCCTGAGATTTGTGTAACTGGGCAAAATCCCAAGGTTTCCCCATTGGAGTGGGAACAGTGAATTCTCACAAGTGTTCTCATACCATGCCAGAATTGTGTTGATTCAGTATTATTCTTGCATTTCCTGCCTCTTCCCGTAGTCCAAAAATGCTGTATGTACACTGCTTTTGCTGTTTATACAGTGTGACAAAGTTCCTCCTCTGTCTTGGTGGGTCCTGCGCTTATTGGCGGATTTTTTTGCCTCAGAGATTCACCATGTGGGTTGGGGAACAGTCCAGAGACCTTCCCCTCTGGAAGAACCCACAGTCCAGGTCAAATGGGAGATTTGGGGGGAACCCGGGCCCGCCCTCTACTCCGGGTTCCAGCCCAGGGCCTATAGTGCCTCCTGTAACAGCTGCATGACAGCTACAACTCCCTGGGCTACTTTCCCATGGCCTCCTCCAAACACCTTCCTTAGTCTCACCACAGGACCTTCCTCCTGGTGTCTGATAATGCTTGTGCTCCTCAGTCCTCCAGCAGCACACCCTCTCAGCTCCTTGCACCTCTTGCTCCCAGCTCCTCACACTCACACCACAAACTGAAGTGAGCTCCTTTTTAAAGCCCAGATGCCCTGATTAGCCTGCCTTAATTGATTCTAGCAGTTTCTTCTTAATTGGCTCCAGGTGTCCTAATTAGCCTGCCTGCCTTAACTGGTTCTAGCAGGTTCCTGATTACTCTAGTGCAGCCCCTGCTCTGGTCACTCAGGGAACAGAAAACTACTCATCCAGTGACCAGTATATTTGTCCTCTACCAGACTCCTGTACCCCACTGGTCTGGGTCTGTCACAACAGTAACTTTGGAGAAAGATTCTTTCATCTCCCTCTTTCTAGTCGCATTCATTATACCCTGCTACCAACAAGACCCTCTCTGCACTCTAGAGTCTTGTATACACACCTAATCATTCTATAGTCCAATTCAAGCTTCTGCCATCTGTATTTTCTTTTTTTCTTTATTATCTTTCTAACTCAACTGATTTTCATCGTCTGTTGGTTGTCAAGGTATGTGCAGAAATAAACAATCATAGAAGTTAGAGATGGAAAAGACCTACTTTTATATCTCTTAACCATTTTCTTCATTTGATTACTTGTCAAGGATACTTTTTTCCCTTTGATGTTAAGCACATTAATCAAACAAATTTACCTACTGACTAGTTTACAAGTCTGGTAAGTTTTGATCACTTGCCATGTTTTTTTAAAATCCCTTCAACCAGTGATCACTGAAAACAAAGTACAGTAGAACGTCAGAGTTATGAACACCAGAGTTATGAACTGACTGGTCAACCACACACCTCATTTGAAACTGGAAGTATGCAATCCAGCAGCAGCAGAGACCCCAAAAAAGAAGCAAATGTAGTACAGTACTGTGTTAAATATTAACTACTAAAAAAAAAAGGAAAGTTTAAAAAAAAGATTTGACGAGGTAAGGAAACTGTTCCTGTGCTTGTTTCATTTAAATTAAGATGGTTAAAAGCAGCATTTTTTTCTTCTGCATAGTAAAGTTTCAAAGCTGTAGTAAGTCAATGTTCAGTTGTAAACTGTTGAAAGAACATAATGTTTTGTTCAGAGTTTACTAACATTTCAGAGTTACGAACAACCTCCGTTTCCATGGTGTTCCTAACTCTGAGGTTACACTGTAGCAGACTTCCAGGAATCTGTGGTAAATATTTGTTGCCTTCCTTGCCACTTCTAGAAGACATTCAATAAACCAATCAAAATAATAAGTTTAAATGTATTATTCTTTATAATCCTACTTTATATTTCATAATGTCAGTTCAAAGGGCGGGGGGGAGAGAAAGGAATGCACTTTCTTCTTTTCTCTGAAGATGCTAACAATATGTTTTACAGACAAATTCTAGAGGAAACTGTTGAAGCATAGATATTCACTGTAATCGTGCTTACAAAATCTTTACTAGCCTTTCCTTATACTCTTTATAAAACAAACTGGTCACAAAGGGAGGAAGGTGATAATGTAACCTCTACTATACATATGCATGTGCTCATATTTTTTAAATAGAGGGATTTGGTTATGTAAGAATCTGCTTCTAGCCTAAACAACAAAAGTTTAATGTGCAGGTGATTGTTCATATGTGAAAGACTTAAATTTCATAACTCATCCTGGGTTCCGTTGTGATATTATTATATTCCTAGCATCCTAATTCCATTTAGAACAGATAATATTGGCAAAGTGATGCTGTTTATTCTTTGTTTCAAGAGGAAACTTCCTTTGTGTCACATCTCTCAAATGTTAGCTGTTTTTACTAGTTTGCTGTATCAATTAGCATTTCTGGATTAATATTTCCAAAGGAAGTATGGTAAAGCAGGGGCCTAGGAACTACTGACATGGCTGCGTGACACTGATCATCCTTAAAAACTTCCCAGTGCTGTCTTTTATATCTCAAATACTGCAGCAGCATTATCTAGTTATTTACTATGTTTTTCCTGTATTTAGGATAGTAAAGACATTTATGAATATTGCACTAATATTACTTAATCAAAAGCAAAAAAGTATTGGCAGATGAAATACTGGTTGAAAAATTTACCAGGCAACTAGTGGCCAGATGACTAAACTTATTAGCTAGAGGTCACTAGGAAAAATGAGGGGGACCCAACCTGATGGAAATAACCATCCTTTCTTCAAAATCCAGTTCTGGGAAAGGGGCTAGGATTCCTATCAAGGGGTCATTTGGGGACCTTATCTTGGGCTCCATCGTTTATATCAGAGTTTAAAGACCCCTACATCTTTTTGGCTATTGGAAGGAAGTGTAGATTTTTCCCTCTCCCCATTACCACTTCTCACACCTCCTAGTTGCTATAAGGTTGTGTGTGTGTGTGTGTGCGCGCGCGCACACACAGCTCTACCTCTCCCACAACTTGTTAGCTGTGGCAGGGTATTCTGTGGTGTTAGATCCTTCTCTAGAGCTCTATGTTTCTTGGATCCTCCTCTGAGCTCCATTTCCCAGCTCTGCTTCAGAATGAAGTTGATATGATTCTTATTGGTTTTATTGTTGCTTACTGGCTTGAGACTATTAGCAGCAATGAAAGAGCCCAGAATCTGTCTTCTCATTTTCAATCTGCTGCTGCTTAGGAAAGTTATGAGCTGCAACACAGGCACTAGAGCTGCCTGTCTGCAGATTCAGGATGACAGCAGAACATGAGTTCACATTTGTAAGGTTCTCTTTGTAGACATAAAGGGTAGAAACATAGGGCCCCGTTCTTTCTTATCCAGGAAGCTTGGTTTGAACTCAGGGAGTTTCCTCTGGATACTTCCAGCAGGTGGCCATGGGTTGTGTGCCCTTCACCCAAGAAAGAAGCAGAGTAAGTTAAGCTGTAAAGGAAAACAAACAACAGCAGCCTTGTAGTAGCACATACATAATGATAGAAATTTGAATGTGTCATTGAGCCAGTTTTTATACATGAATTACAGTTTGAATAGACTTGAATAAGTTTGAATAAACATTTTCCTCACACTATATGTAATACAGTATTTTATATGTACATACCCAATTAATACACATGCTACATATTATATATATTTATAATACTTGCTTTCTACATATATATGCAGCTATTATTATTTTAGGACCACAGTATACTTGCCCAATATAATATCACACTATATTCATATATTTAAAAGGAGGGAAGGACATATATTCTTTCTTTATGCATAAAACATGATCGAATTATGTAAAAAGCTGTTTGATTTGTGCTATTTTTCAGTCCTTTTCATATACATGGTAACTTTCTCATTTTATTTTTTAGTTAAAATAAATTTATTTTTCTCAGTTAGGAAAACATCAAACAGTAACCAAATTGCTTTCCCCAGATCGTTTCAAAGACAAAGTGAGGTTAAAGGTTCCTGCAATTGTCAGGAAAAGGGAAAGGACTGTGTTTGTTCAGCTAGATACTCATTCTAAGTAAGGCTTTCTTTTTGTTTACAGAAGTTCTTTGTTTGCAATGATTCTTGATCTTAAAATATTGTGAACTTGAGAGATGCTGCATCTTTGAAGGAATATAATTTAAAAAACTACAATTCACCTCCTAATAAGCTCACTCAGCTGTGTAGGCTGCTGAACAAATATGGTTTGAGTTCTGAAGCAAAGAATGCATTTGGGGAAGTTGATGCAGTAGTAACTGATAGACAGACACGTTAGCCTTTGTGAAGTTCCACAGGCAGGAGATAACTTTATGCACAATAGACCTAGCCAGAAAAAAACCCATACAGAATAATACTTAGCAGAAATCCTTCAGCTTTGCAGCGGTGTAGTGGTAATCCGTTAGCTCCAGAGCTAATGGTAGGCTCCAAGTAGATGCGTGTGCTGTGACAATATAACTAGGAAGACTGAGTTCTCATTGGAATTCTGCAGAGCTAACTGGAGAGAATCCGGTCCATCTAACCACTTGAGCTTTCAGGAACAACGACAGGGTCTTTTCTGCTATAGCCCACACAGGCTTCATGCTGAGAGATTTAAGCGAATGTAATAGAATGCAAATCCACCACTTGCACTTTATCTGACATGGAGCTGCTTCAGATAATCGAAAAACCTTGAGAACCCAAACAGAATTTATTGCTTGGCAGTACAGAGTTTTCTTTTAACTTTAATGAAGTCAGAGAAGTCCTTGATTCTACATACTGTATCAGGACGGCTTGTAGAGTACTTCCACGGATGAAATGGCTTTCACTTCATGGCAAATTTTGTCCCCAATACAGTGGGCGCGCTGGATGTGGACAGCTGTGAGAAGCAGTGGAGACTACAGTCTCCTAGCCATGCAGAGAATCACTGGAAATAGGCAAGTCAGTCCTGTCTTTCAGGAAACTGTCACACCATTCAATTCATTGTATTACAGACCCAGTGGGGAAAAACTGCATCTGACCAGCAGAAATGCTTGCTAAGTAATTAACAAGACAATACTGTTATTGCATTCTTGGCTCGCAAAAATTGTTTTAAAAATGTTAAAATATAGTTTGTTTTGTTTGTTTAAAAGTACATCAAGTGCATAGCTTTCAGTTCTAGAAGGACAGTTTCCTAAAGTGGTTCTCCCCGTAGAGCAACATGTTATGTCCTTGTGCAATGTAGATCTTCATTTGATTTTTAGGCTAACTTAGTGCATCCTTTCGTATAGTTGTTTCCTTTCAAGCTTGCATTTCATTTGGTTGTCTCCATTGTGCACCTCTTTTACATGCTTGCGCCCATTGTGATCCTTCTATTTTTTTTATGTGTATGTGATAATGCAGTGGTGGAAATATATTACTGATAGCACACAGGAGTCAATGCATTTTCCAGCCTTGTCACTTATCATTGCCGAAAATGCTATGTAAAAATACAGCCGTGATGAAATGTAACATTTCTGAGAGGCTGGGCTGGCCAGGGGCTTGCTGTTGAGACTTATCCATCAGTTATTCTAGTGTGTGCTCTCTAGCTTGTCAGAACACACACAGCAATATAAGGCTTGATTATTTTAGAGCCGTAGCCTTTAATAAACAGCTATGAAACTCTCCTGAGAAGCTCCTTTTTTGTCTTTCTGTGTTGGTTTGTCTATGCCTGTGACAAGAAAAGCTCCAGAAATTCATAAAAAAGGTTGCATTGTTTTTGGCTTTCATACTGGAGTCTCCTTTGCACTGCACAGCAGGCTTCTCAGGAAGCATTTACTTTTTGAGTGCATGTTCACTTTGTGACAGAGAAATCTTAAGTAGCATAAAGATTTCTTCGGAGAAAACTTGCGACCATGATATTCGTGCTCTAGAAATCACGTGTGAAATTAATCCATCGTAGTCCACCTGTGAGAAATGCAGAGGTAGCCTGACAGCGGAGGTTTGCTTCCTCCACTCAGAAACCCCGGCATTTCAAAGTCTGATTTGTTCCTTCCACACACAAAAGCTCACTTTGCTCACTAGCCCAGGTTGTTAAAGAAACTCCTGTTTTGTATTTTCCTCAGGAGTTCAGACTCTGAAGAAGCATTTGAGACACCAGAATCCACCACTCCTGTAAAGGCTCCACCTGCACTACCGCAGCCACCACTGGAAGTAGCGGTGGTAGAAGCAGCAGCAGCAGCAGTAGACACAGTTGAACAGGAAATAAGGCCACAGCTGCCCTTGGAAGACACAGGTAATGAATATATATAATGAGTGGGCTGGATCACTCAGGAAGATGTGACTGTAAGGAGACATCAGTGTTAATCCCAGTAAAGAAAGGGTGCTAATAAAAGGATGGCTGGAAGATTAGTTAGTATATGCTGTGCCCTCTTCCTACTGGAAAAAATAATATATATCATAATTTGATAATGACAATTACATATTAAATACTATCATCAGCAGTCTTTTTTTTTTTTGTATTATCAATCAACACATTCATCTCCTGATACAACTTTAGTATGTTTTGGCACCATCATCTTTGTTTAAAAAATATAGCCTGATTCTCCACTCTGTTATGGAGTAAGTAGCGATGAATCAGGCCCATAATATGATTTGTGAAACAAGGAAAAACTCCCTTGGGTGCATTTCTTTCATATTAAATCAGTTTCCTTATTCCTGATGTTTTCAGAACTGTATGAAACTAGTCAGATGACTAAACACACATAGCTGTATAATCAGGTATAATTAATAATCTCAGTTAATAGGAGGGTATTTTCGGATCTCATTTCACCTGAAATGGCAAGTGATGACCAGATGATGATATATTCTGAGAAGTTCAGGATGTGTTAATAGGAAGTCAAGACTAATTCTATAAAGCCATGTAGCAATATAGCAGTATGTATATAATTAGTACGTAACACGGCAACGAAACAGATATTTTTCTTAAAACATGAATATCGTATTTTATGTAAAGAAATTCTGTCTAAAAAACCCTAATTTCCTTTGTTTGCTGAGTTAAGTAATGGAAGATGTGACAGTAGAAGCTGTTTCTATTAGCAAGGAGCTCAATGTGACTTTCAGCTGAACTGCAAAACAGGCAATGTGACTATTTATGGTCATTAAATGCCTCATCACACTTTTTGCAAGAGATGAGCAGTTAGCTCAATATCTTGGTTCAATTCCAGTAAAACACTTTCACTTTGTCTACCCAAAATTCCCATGTATTTCATTAGAACAAGGTTCTCTCCATCTGAATGGATGCATAGGGTTGCTGTGTGCTGTTCTAAAACTGCCAGCTTTTACCACAGAAGGTGGGTAAAGTGATATCAGTAAGTTGTGAGTAGTCTGTAAAGTCTGTCAATCTCTTTGGGGGGGGAGAGGGTCTTTGGACAAAAGATACGTTCCAGACATGTCTCCAGCTAGTTAGTCTTCCTTCAGAATTTCTGGACTTAAAATTCTCAAACGTGGGAGTTTTGATTGTAATTATAATTAGCAGAAGAAATGTCCAGTATACAAATGCCAAAAAACTAAAAAGACATGATAAGAAGAAATCCTCTGTCTCCTAGTACCTCTTCATTTTCATCCTCAGATCTTCCTTTTCCCAGTTTTCCTTATTCTTTATCAGTTTTTACAAATGTAATTTCCCTAATTGCAAAAGGAATTTAAATGCAGAGAGAGTAAAGGAGCAGATATGCTAAGCAGGCTTGGAGTGTGGTCTTTAATTACTACAATAGATTCACATTTACTCAGAATCCTTGATCACAGATGTACTTTCCTGCCCATGTGTTTCTCTTCTCCCCTTCCTCCCTTTCCCCTCATTTAGGATATTACTAAGAAAAGATGGGAGATTGAATGTATCCATTTGTAACCATTGTAAACTGCAATGTGTTAAAGGCTATTGATTCTAGCTGTTCTATTTTGATGCCAGTATTTCATTTGTAGGTAAAACTTGCCTGCAACAGACAAGTTACAACAAACTAACAGAGCAGTACACAGCATTTCAAAAGTTAGTAAAATGCAGTTATTCAGCACAGTGGCTTGCTGCAAGAAAAATTCAAGTGTAGGAGTGAAATGCAAAAGCATATGTTTCCTTTTAAAATCTATTAGGAGACATCAGTTAGCGTCCCTGTTACTTGGTTAATTGGACACTTATTTCAATGTGAATAGTGAAATGTTTAAAAGCCACTTTTAAAAATCTCAGAGTAGCAGCCGTGTTAGTCTGTATCCGTAAAAAGAACAGGAGTACTTGCGGCACCTTAGAGACTAACAGATTTATTTGAGCATAAGCTTTCGTGGGCTACAGCCCACTTCATCGGATGCATAGAATGGAACATATAACAAGAGTATATATATACATACAGAGAAGATGCCATACCAGAAACTGTAATTGACCATCTTGATTATCACTACAAAAGTTTTTTTCCTGCTGATAATAGGTCATCTTAATTAATTAGCCTCTTAGAGCTGGTATGGCATCTTCTCTGTATGTATGTATATATATATACTCTTGTTATATGTTCCATTCTATGCATCCGATGAAGTGGGCTGTAGTCCACGAAAGCTTATGCTCAAATAAATTTGTTAGTCTCTAAGGTGCCACAAGTACTCCTGTTCTTTTTAAAAATCTGTTATCTTAGTGTTAACTTGCCTCATAGGTTATACTCTCTCTCACACACACACACAGTCCGTCCCTTACACAGGGCTTCAATGGAGCTGAAGTACAGCTCCTACTTGGTAGCATAAATCTGGGAAACAAAGGTCACATTGGTGCCATTTCAGTAAAAGAGGAATAAGGGCACCTGCAGGGCCTGGCAAACTGCAACTGAGAAAATAACATAAAATCTGTGTTCCAATTTAGAGACCAGGCAGCTTTGTCTTCCGGAGGGCGGGGGGGGGGGGGGGTGGGGGGGGAATGGTAGGTTTGGAACACATGATTCCAGATAGGCCTGACATTAATAATGTATGCAGACGATTGTAATTATGCTTCATGATATGATTAGCACAACAGCTGGACCCCAGTGCTGAGGAGACATGATGAGAGTTTTTAATGTATTTAACTCCAGTGTAAGTTTAATAAAGGTTCTGAAAGTAAAATGTAGTTAAAACTTAAGGCTAGATATCAGTTCTTTAGGTGCACAGTTCTCCTCTGACTGCTGGAGGTCTGCACGATCTCCATGTGAGCTGGGTGGGAGATTGGGTCTCCTCTGACTTGTGAATGAGGAAACAGGGTTCCAGGATCCTTCCCACTACCAGCTCTTCAGACGCTGGGCTGAGCATGGGCAGGCTGCAGGACACCTACTCAGTATGGTAGCAGCTTGGCTTTGTCTCCTATTCTGCTTATCCTCCTCTTAAGCAGCTAGCAGGGTGGGCTATGTGGAGTATCCCCTGTTCACATGTGGGTACACTGGTGGGAGATGCACAAGAGAAGAGATTACAACCATGTTGCCTAACTGCTCGGAGACCTGGTTTGGATGCAAGATTAGCTGTTCTCATGAGACTTCTGCCCACAGTGGCAAATAACCTCATGAGACTACCTGGGTTTTATGAGATTTACAGCATTTTGGAAAAACAGTGGATTTATTTTTATTATTATTATTATTATTTATTATTCATTATGGTAGTGCTTAAGGAGCAACCAAGAACAGGGCCTCATTGTGCTAGGCATTGTACAAACACAGTAATAGCACAGACCCTGCCCCAAAGAGGCAGGGAAAAGGGTATAACACACAAGCAGCAAAGCGATGGTAGCAAATGTCATGTTAGTTCCATGTTTTTTTTCGAGGGCATGGGTTTAGTTTGGAGGCGACCAGATAAATGGAAAGAAAAGGGAAAGAAGCAGGGACATGGAAGGGAAAAAGGATAAGGGGGACAGGACAAGGGGAGAACAGGGTCATGGGGCAGGTGTGGTGAGAAGGAGGAGGAGACTGTGAGGGAGGGTTGGAGCAAACAGCCAATCAGCACAAGCCCAGTCAAAAGTTCAGAAAGTTGTCTGAACATTGAAAAGTCCCTACTTTGGCTGCTTCTGCAGCTGTTCTACTGGCTGGCATCCCTGACTGGTTCCTGGCTGCAGTTTTCCCCCAAGCCCACCAGGCAGGGTGCAAAGAGTGGAGAGGAAGGAAGGTGTGTCAAAGGTCAACTTCTACCCAGAGTTTCTTTTGAACCCCAACTCCAAACTTCAGTCTGGACTTGAACACTGCCTCTTCCATCCATCTCTAATATATTATAACAGAGGTATTTATGCTAATAAGCCCCTCACTTCTGTGTGGCACAGAAAATTCATGCCAGTTACAGTTCAGGTCTTTATTATTATTTACAAATATAAGTAAATTAGGATAGCTGCGCTTGTTATTGCAGACCAATGGAGCTTTACTTTCATGTCATCATGTTAAAATGTCATCAACACCTAATTGATTTATAAAATGCTGCATAAATGATGGTTGAGTTCTCTCTGTAATTAACCACAGAACATTAAGCAGTAATTCATTCTTACTGATATCAGTAGAGGAAAATAACTTTCCTCTACCATTTGTGCAAACATTTCAGTTCTTTGTAATACCCTTCTATCCTCATCTATTTGTCAGATAATAAGCTATAGATTAAAATGTCAAACATTAAACACTGTTGTCATGCTCTCACGTAAGAGCATCCGTAGAAGTGTAAAATCAGCATACACATTTACTGTCATCCACTCATTATTTATTTTTCATATTACACTAGTGCCTAGAGTCTCCAGCTGAGATCAGCTCCCATTGTACTAGGCACTCTACAGACATGCAGAAGAGACAGTCCCAAAGAGCTTATAATTTAAGCAGACAAAAGGTGGGAGAGGAAACTGAGGCACAGAGCAGTGAAGCAACTTGCCTAAGAGCACACAGCAGCCTGTGGGAGAGTAGGGACCAGAACCCAGGGTTTATGAGTTCCCAGTTCAGTACCCTATGCAGTGGGCCATTGTGTGATCTCCCAACAGCTAGAATTAATAATGTTCTCTAATATATGGGTTCTCAACTTTTTTCTTTCTGAGTCCCCCCCACCATACTATAAAACTCCAGAGCCGAGTGGAGGGCGCTTCAGGCTTCAGCCGCAGGGGGCAGGGGAGCTTCCAGGCTTCATGTTTCAGCTGCTGGTCCAGGGGGCCTTGAGGCTTCTGCCCCATGGGGTGGTGGGTCTAGGGGCTTCTGCCCCATGGATGATGGGCTTGGGGCTTTAGTCCTGCAGAGTTGGGGGCTTTAGGCTTCAGCTGCAGGGCGGGGTTGGCTTGGGGCTTCTGTCCCACAGGGTGCTGGGGCTCGGGGCTCTAGCCCCGCAACTCCCGCCTCCAAACTTTCTGTCCTGGGCCCAAGTCAATCTAATGCCAGCCCTACTTTGTGGACCCCCTGACACTGTCTCACAGCCGCCGCCAGGGAACCATGAACCCCTGATTGAGAAGCACTGCTCTAATCCATTACTTGCTGTGCTTCTTTAGTTTACATCAACATAAATTCTTCATACTTTTTGTATGTCCTTAGATGTGACTTAGACATAGTGGATCTGATTCTTGGTGCCTTCCTCAGGCAAAACTCCCATTCAGGTCAGAGACTTTTGCTTGAGTAAGGAATGGAGGATTGGGCCCTGCATCATAGTGAATAAAAGGCTGGAATTGCCTTCCTGGGCTCTACCTCTATTCATAAGCCACCTGAGCTGCACTTTTGTGGTTTATGTAATCAGTTATCCACTGAGTACAGCTTAGTATCTAACATCCATCCATTGTTATGCACAATTTATAACAACGTGCAGGTGAATTTCACCCCTGTACAGTGGGCCAACACAAAGCCTATTGACCACGTAAGTCCTCAAAATAGGGCCAAAAGTGAGATTTAAGTGGTACATTAGACTTCGTGCCTGTCCCTCTGCACAGGAGCGTATTTCACCTTCTTCTGACTGCATAATATGTGTGTTACATAATGCGTTCTTTAATGAACAAACTGCAGCCTTTGTGATAAAATGTTGTGTGTAGTAGTACCCTTTTGTTTAGATCACTTTGATGTGAAAGGGCAAAATTCACTGCTCTGTTGATGCACTTCTAATGTCAAAAGAGCATGGTCTAAAAAGCTCTTTGTAGTAATAAAGCTGCATTGTCTCACAACAGTAAGTACAATTCAAGTCTCCCTCCGCTGCAGTTCTATCATCAGAAGACACTGATGATGTAACGTAGCAGGAGTCCTACAGCAACGTAACAAGTAATTTCTACCACAAGCCCATATTTTGGATGTATTCAGAAAATAATAACAAAAATTGACAGTGGTAATCCAAAATGTACACTGCAGAGCACTAGACTCCAGGAATAAGTAAAGGACTGGATCAGGAGTGTGTTGTGGGAGGGAAGGGGGTATGGAAAGCAACATAATAGATAGGAATTAGCTTCTGCATTATATGTGGAGCTGTCAGCAGAATTTCAACATTGTTTTGTTTCAAACTGTTGGAAAGTATTGCAGCTTTCGTAGACAGTTTGTTCTTTATTACCTATAGCTGGCTGCAGGAGAACTTAAATCCTTAAAGAAATTAACGACCAACAAAAGCAAATAATGTAACTACTCAGGCTTTTTCCTCGCCATATTAATTTGCTTTATGATATATTCCCATCCCAAATCCATTATTTGTTTCTGTCTTTTAGACTGTAAGCCCTCCAGGGCAGAAATCTTTTTATATATGTTTGTACAATACCCAGCACAAAGGGGCCTCAGTCCTTTTGATGCCTGACATAATGAAAGCCTTTGTTATGAATATTACTATGTTATTTATTATTATTAACACAATTTTTGAAGACCCCTTGTTGGAATCCCTTTTGCTTTTACACTGACCTACATCTTGGACTATGCTGACATATTAGAGCTATTCAGTCGTTTATTATTATTAATTGCATTTAGCTATCTTCCACTCCATTCCCTTGTAAAGTGTACAGATTAGACTAATACTGGAGTTTTGTGACACTTCTGGTGTTTCCTTAGCAGTACACTGATCAGTGTCAAAAAATGATCTCATAGTGTGAAATGCGAACACCAGCTCAGCTGGCAGCAGCAACTCTAATTAAAAAACATTCAGCACGACTGAACCCAAACACAACCCTTTTGGAGTAAGAAGAAAAAATACACACTCTTAAAATAGTGCCATCTGATTAGCATTCATTTTAAAGAAAAAAACATTTTTAAATTCACACAAGTCACTAAATTTTCAAAGAGAAACATGGAATTGTGTAGCTAGAATTCCAATGAAAAAATCTGAAGATGTAGGGGTTGATCTGAAGGTGCTGATTTAGGAAGTGTCTGCTATCTTCAAAGTTGCTAGCTCTTTATCTTCATAAATAATATTCCTGGCAAAATCCTCACACAGATACCTCTAATTGCCGCTGAAGCAAAGTGGAAATGCTTTCTATCTACAGGATCTAGTAGTAAAGTATAGCAGTAAGGACTTAAATAATAGTAGTAAGTATAGATTCTTTGTGTTTCTCTTTCATCCGTGCTACCTTAACACAAAGTATTAATGGGCAGAACTGTGCAGGAAAAAGAAATGTAATTTCATGGAGAATTTCAAGATTTCAGAATTTTGGTTCTGTCCCAATTTTGACGCAACCGCATTTTCCAACAGAAAACTGTTCTAAAATTTTCCAACTAGCTCTATTAGTGAGTCTTTATCACAATGAAGTGACAGTGACAACTCTAACGTATATGCTAGCCACACTTTTGAAATGACTTGTGTAGTATAAGGAAATAATTAATGAATGTCAGGTGCAGACAACAAAAAAGGTGGTAAACTGTTGTTTAACATTCTGTCATTATTAATGACTGAAAAAAAAAGAACAGATAGTCAAACACAGTAATATCTGATAAGTTATATATCATATGGGCACACTGCTTAAATTTGTTATGGTGATGGAGGATGTATGAGTACCTAGACAAACTTAAAGGAAATATGAATGTTACCAGATCCTGCACTATTCTATAACTCCTTAGTGCTTTTAACCTGAAAGACTGCAGTGCTGTCTTTGAAGAAAATCCGAATACAATCTTATTTGATTGGTTACTATTCATAGATAAATATATTTGATTCTAATACAAGTGAAAGGATGGTAACCAGCAAATATTCATTCAGTTACTGTGAGTGTTTATTTTGTAGCCTTCCACTTTACTACTAGTCTTTGTTTCAGCATAATTTAAAACACCTTGGCAAATAAGCCGTAAAATGTCTTTTTAAGAAACGTTTTTTTCCCCTAAACCAGTAGCTATAATCAGATGACCACATGCCTTGCTCTAGTATTTAAACCAACTGTGAATGCCCTGTGGTCTCTGCCTGTAGCTAGAACTTTACTGAACACAAGCAGAGCAGCATAATTGGAAGGTAATAAGGCCAGACCAATGCAGTCATCAGAAGTGTGTTAACCATGAATTTGGTTTGCAAAGTACTTGCGCCTGAAATCTGAATGTAAAGGACTTCCTTTTCTGTTTCAAGAGAAAATGGGAATGCATTTGTTACTCATTAATGATTCTTAGGGATGGTACATATCATTAAGGTATTTGGGGAAGAGTTAAGTCAGTATTAGATGAAGAAAGACTCATGGATCTCACTAATGACACAGCCCTGGCAAAATATCCATTTCCAGAATCTATAGCCAACTTATAAACCAAGAGAAAATAAGACCGGCACTATTTCTGATCATCTTCACAAATTCTGGTGTCTTAATTTTCTAACTTTGTTTTGTTTTATTGAGACCAGAATAGATGCAGAAAAAATTGTAACTAGGCAAAAATTAAACGTCTTATAAGAGGCATTTCCATAAGTTGGCAAATGGGCATCTGCTTGCTAAATAGGCATGGACACATTTTTAAATATCAACCGGCTGAAATCCACTTTGTCCGACTTCACCCAAAATGGTAGGTTAGAATTTGATAGATGCAAACATCACAATACAGTATGGTGGTGTGTGTATATTACATTTTTATGGTATAATGCAAATCCCTGTGAACCTATGGCTCGGGATTCTGGTTTTGGAGTACAGTGGCAGGGGTGGGCTGTCTGCAAGGGGACAGCCAAGAAGAGCCCCTGCTCTGGGAGCCTGTCCCTATAGTACAGAGAGAAAATGACTAGCTGCATCCCCAGAATACCAGCCCTCTCCAGCCACCTGAGCTTCATCCATGCAGTGAAGGCATTGCTAAACTGGTGTTATGACATGACCCCAGGGTCTTACACACAGGGGCTGAAATCTGGCCATCTGAGAACTCCTCCTGCTGAGGGACGGTGAAAATCAAAGCTGGATCCTGTGCCAACCACCCCCACCTCAGTGTAAGGGCTCTACCAATTCTCAACTCATGGATGGTCTCTTAGGGACCATACACAGTTGGTTATATTTAGAGTAAGCTAGACTCTAGAGACTGCTCTGAAACCACAGTGAAAGTCAGAACTGAAGAGCCATATCCTGTTCCCTGCCACAACCCTGAGGACTCTACATTAAGCAGATCTTGGCCTAGAAGAGAATCCATAGCATGATATTTATCTTCTGGCACTGTGATGACAGCATGTGATGATCAGGATTTGCAGAATTTTTTTGTAATCCACATAACTGAGATTAGAGAAGGATGAGATTAGAGAAGGGAAAAGATCTAATGGGTTTGTCACAGTTCAGGGCAACTGCGTCTGTAATCTCCCTCTATACAGCCAGGGCACCCCTTTTAGACTTCTGGCTCCCCATCTGTTGCCTCTCTTGGGCAGAGACACACATTTCTCTCCCTCCTGACTGGGATATTTCCAGGCTGTACCACTCCCAGCCTATGATCTGAATTCCCCAGCAAAGTCATGCTGCCTAAACAAACCTGCTTTGCTTTTCTCCTCAGAAATGGCAAACAGTGTAATTGCCACAATGAAGCTACTGCATAGGTGCCGACTCTGTGGGTGCTCCGGGGCTGGAGCACCCACGGAAAAAATTGGTGGGTGCTCAGCACCCACCTGCAGCTCCCCGTGGCCCCGCCCCACCCCCCTGCTCCAGTTCACCTCTGCCTCCGCCGCGAGCGCGCCGCCGCGTCCCGCTTTCCCCCCCCCCAAGCGCTTGCGTTGGGGGGATAGCTCAGTGGTTTGAGCATTGGCCTGCTAAACCCAGGGTTGTGAGTTCAATTCTTGAGAGGGCCACTTAGGGATCTGGGGCAAAAATCAGTACTTGGTTCTGCTAGTGAAGGCAGGGGGCTGGACTCGATGACCTTTCAAGGTCCCTTCCAGTTCTAGGAGATGGGATATCTCCATTAATTAAAAAAAAAAAAAAATTAAAAACAGCTGATTCGCGGGGCAGGGAGGAGGGGGAACACGGCGTGCTGGGGGAAGAGGCGGGGCCAGAGCAGGGATTTGGGGAAGGGATCCAATGGGGGCGAGGGGGCAGAGTTAGGGCAGGCACTTTGTGGATGGGGTGGAGTCGGGGAAAGGGGTGGGGGCGCGGGAACCCACCGGCACTGGAGAAAGTTGGCGCCTATGAGCTACTGCACAGCTCTTTCTAAGCAAGCACATTTGTTTTTAAGGTGAAAGCATTACAGAGAAACCGTATCAAAAACAATAAAAGAATCTACATGCATGCTAATAAGCTTACCAGAGATCACCCCCTGACTACAATGACGACTCTGGCTGGTGAACAGTCAGTCCTTTAAACCCCTCCCATGCAGAGTCACCCCTTTTTTCCAGTTCGGGTCTTTGAAGAGGCTGTGAATAGGTAATCAGCCAGACAATGGGTTCTGCTCAAGGCATAGCTTCAAAAGGATGGATCTGGAGATGGGTCATTTGTATTCCTCTCTTTCCAAATATTTCCTAGGAAGTCTACTCAATTAACAGTTCATTCTTGTCTTAGTCCATTGTTTAAAAGAGTGTGCCTAAGCACATAACACTTCCCAAGATTTATATTAGTCAGGTCTCCTAAACAAGTTACATACAATCCCACAATAACACATTTCCATTTTAATACAATGAGAGGCTAAGATACTTTAACTTGATTCAATAAGATTTTCCAGCATATGTCAGGAAACTGCCATATCTGTCACAAGGTCAGTTAATCCATTTCCTTCTCTGCCTGTGTCCTAAAATATATTTGCTTCTGCTTTAACAGCTTAGTTTTAAATGTCCCAAGTCATGGGGCTTCTGTTAACCTCTTTGGAAGACCTTGTCATGAACAGATCTATATGCTTTAATCATAAGAGAGAGAATTCTGGTTGTAGAACTTTAACAAATAGGTTTTTTTCCCACTAATGATAAAAAATATAGTAAAGTGAGGCAGTTTCCAATGGAAAAGTTCAATTTCAGAAATGTTTGTACAGTCTGCTTTCTCTTTGCCTGCTTTCCCTATTTTATTTTGATTTTTTTTAATTGAAATTCTCAGTACCTCATACGTAAAGACATATAAAAATTGAGTTATCAACTCAACTCTGAATTTTGACTCTCCTACTCCTCCCTCTCCCCCCTCCCCCACTCCGGCCAAAACAAGAGTAGTATTGATAAACCTTGGAAAGAAAGCCACACCCAGTCTTCTCTTGCACTGGAAGGACGGTCAAGATGGAATGTGGGGACATTAAACTGGGAGAAAAATACGCAAGTCACTGAAGCTTCAGTCAAATTAGAGGACTGCAGTACCAGCAACTGTAAAAAGAGTATGTTTTGATACAATTCTGTAAATGCCAGGTATTAAACCATTATCCTAAGGGGAATGTGCGTGAACCAGTATTTGATGGTTAGATCACCCAGTATTTAGAGTATTTTAGCATATTCTACTAACTCGATTTCCATCTCTGTCTCCTTAACTAGCTCTGAAATAGCAACTAAAAATACTCCATGTAAACCTTTACAAGTGTATATAATGTATTGTCACCAAACTACAAGGGGGAAAAAAAGAGCTGTTCAAATGTTCTTCTGCATTTATACCATGAGTTAAATATGCCCTGGTGTACATATAGTCTTTCATTTAGGATTTAGTCCATTTGTCTCACTTGTATTTTTTTGTTTTGTTCCATTTTTGGTATATTTGTTAGATAAAAAGTAATAAAACACTTAAACAGAAAAGCATTTGGGGCTTAATGACTGATGTGTTTCATTCACTGACTTTTCTGTTTGTTCCCATAGGATTCTGTTCTGATACTGTGTCCATAATTGATGCATCACATAGTGAATCAATTGAAGAAAGCCCATTCCGTCCTCCCTCCCATTCATTTTCTACTGTCTTTGATGAGGATAAGCCTATAGCCAGCAGCGGGACTTACAACTTAGACTTTGATAACATTGAGTTGGTAGATTCTTTCCATACCTTAGAACCTAGCACTCCAGAAGCTAAGAATCGGGACCCTAAAGTGAATGTTCGAAGAAAATCCACAGATTCTGTCCCAATTTCCAGATCTACTTTGTCTCGGTCTCTTAGTTTGCAAGCTAGTGATTTTGATGGCGTTTCCTATCTTGGCAATAATGAGACAGTAATTCCAACAGCAGACGTGTTCAATACTGGTTCAAGTAGTGCTTCTAGTACCCTTAAGCGAACAAAGAAACCCAGGCCACCTTCCTTAAAGAAGAAGCAATCCGCAAAAAAATCTGCAGACTCTCCACCAGTGAAAGAAACGCAACAAGAACCATCTGACATTAGCCAACAAGCTTCTGTCCCAAGTGAAGAAAAACTGGTGTCTGATGTAGAGGTTGAATCAATTAAACCTGAATGTACTGAACCTTCCCAAATCTCTACGGAGAAACAGGAGGCCCCTGCTGTGCCTGAAGCTTCCTATCCCTTTGATCGAGAGAACTTTGAAGAGATTAATACATTTAGTACTGGAGAAAGCAAAGTGCAAACCTCTCCACCTGCCAGTAAAAAACCCCAACCTCTTACAACGGCACCAGAGGCCGTGGAGGTGACTCCATCTGACACTGGAGGACAAGAGGATCCTCCAGTCAAAGGTCTAGCTGTGAGACTAGAGTTTGATTATTCTGAGGAAAAGGGCAGCAGAGAGGACCATCAAGAAAGCACTCCCCCACCCAAAAAAGCAGGTAAAAAATCTGGTGCCAAAATGCCACTAAGAAGGCCAAAGACTAAAAAGACAGTGGAAAAGCTTGACAATGCTCCCACCACACCGACCAAGTCACTCACTGATCCAAATGATATCCCGATTTCAAAAGGCTCTTATACTTTTGATATTGACAAGTGGGATGATCCCAACTTTAACCCATTTTCTTCCACTACAAAAATGCAAGAATCTCCCAAATTGCCTCAACAAACATACAGTTTTGATCCAGATACCTGCGAGGACTCAATTGACGCTTTCAGGCTATCTTCGAAGATCACCAGCTCACCTTCTAAATCTCCAGCCTCCTTTGAGATACCAGCTAATGGCAATGAAACAAATGGAACTGAAGGAGACAACCTAAATAAACCTGCAAAAAAGAAGAAGACACCACTAAAAACGTAAGTTAAAGTGTAGAGATGTTTCTGGATTATGAAGTGCTCCTCCTTGCACCCCACCATAATTACTATAGTTTTATAATTCATGGGTTTCAGTAAGGTAAGAAACATGGTGCTGATGAATGTGATACTAGACAACCGGATATATGTTTATGGCTTACCACGGTAGGCATAGGCTTTCCTGTACATCATCAATGCCATGTTGCTCCCATCACCATATAATTTGTAGTAAAAACCCAGAGAAACCAACCCAGACCAGGTCACTGGGTTAATAATTGGATGTTGGAAGTTTAAGGGCCCAGTCCTACTCCCACTGACGTCAATGCCTGAATGCCCATTGACTTCAGTGAGACTAGGATTGGGCCTTTAGCAATTTTTGTGCCACATTTTCAATGTTAGCTTACTCGTGGTGCAGTGAGTTCAGCAATGGGAAAAAATAATTTCCTGGCCTATTGCTAATGCAAGGCTGATCCTGTGAACCCTTACTTGTGCGAGTAGTCCTTACACACACAAACCCTTATTGAAGCTAATGGGACTGCTCACATAAATGAAGAGTACTTGTGTGAGTTAGGGTTTGTGGGATATAGTGAATGAAATCAGTGGCAAAACTAAGTAGGGCCATGTTTTCATCCAGTATTTTTTTTATGTATATGTATGAGAAGTGGAAAACTGTCTTATTTTTACTAGTTTGAATTCCTGTGTTTTTTTTCATATTTTTTTAATGTGAGGCTATAACCTTTGAAAACATTTTTCTATAAAAGTAGTTTCAGGATTCACAGGATGATCAAAAAAACACTTGGTTTATCTCCTATTTCTGTGCCCATAGGCCAAGTTGTGGGAGAAATGGTTCTAGCTGCTACATTTGATTGGTTGGTTGGTTGGTTAATAAAACTCGGTATCCAGTGGTACTGATTCCCACGTAGTTAACTTGCTGATGCGCACTTCTGCTATCTTATCCCCTCAGACATAATTTTCTTTGAATTAGTTACCACAGATTTTATTCACAGGATTTTACATTTCAGATAAACAGAGAACATATCTAATAAGGTCTCTCTGAAAGTCCCTTTATAACTTAATAGTGTCTGCTAATTAAAGATAACATACTACATCTTAAAATTTAAGTTTGTCACTAAAACTAACAAAAGACCGAAGAGCTAAAGATAAGGCAAACATTGTAAAACAAAAAAGTAAACTCCATAATGCTATGAAATGAAGGATGGAGAATGTCCAATTATGCTTTTTATTTCCTGGCACGAGTTGGGCTTCTAACTCCAGCCATTTGCCAGATTTAGGTTTGTATGTGGTTTGGGATGTTTTGCGTTTTGAAGTAGAAGTCATTTTTGAATTACTTGAATGGATGTTATAGGATATGATACGGTTGGGCAGAATGACTTCAGTTTTTTTGAGGGAGATGCCAGATTTTCTGATGATGTGTTTTAAATTTTGGGAAATGCCTGGAGTTCAGAGTAGGTGCCAGAGAAATTTAAAAATGTCTACTGAGAGAGGATAGTTTCCTCAATATTCCTAAAACCTAAAGAATTCTCCAAGAATAACATATTCAAGTTTGAACAAAAATAACAAGACTAAAAAGTGCATCTGTGTGTGTGAGATTTGAATTTCATTCTAGAGGGGATTTTAATATTCAAGGCCTTAGTCCAGCAATTTACTACCAGGAAGAGTTCCCCTGTGCCTAGATGGAGCGCCACTAAAGTCAGTGTGCAAGCCCATGTATTGTAAATTGCAGGACAGGCCTTGCGTTATTTAATCATTGAGAACAGAGGTTTGTGATGGAACACATGATCCAGGTTGCCCCATCGCCTGGAAAAACTTACAGGAGCTAGTGAGAGCACTCCATGAAGTTCCTTCCGCAGAATTTTCTCTGTAGTCTTTCACTGGGGGTAGGGGTTTACCCCCTCCCAAATATCTCAGGTCTGCGGGAGGCACAAGGCTTATCTGCCCTCTGTTACTCTTCCCTGGCTCCAGGCAACACAGCTGCCTTTGCTGAGCTGTGCTTTCATGGAGTCACCTGCCCTTAGCAGCGTCTGGAATCCATGTAAGTGGTTGTCCCCAGTGCGCAGGAGCTGCATGATAATGAGAATGCAGCCTACAGCTATAGTATTCTTATAGGGGATTTACTGCAGGGCTTGTTGGGGGGTGAAATGGGCAACACTGTGTCTGTGCCCCAGTCTGTCCCCTCCCCACATAAGTGTCCATGGCATGAGATTGCTCAATGGGATCCACTGCAGGAGAACCACCATTTGGGGAGCCCAGTCACAAATACTTCAGGGGAGCTCCTAGAAGAAGAAAGGAAGCTATTAAAGTGAAGGACCTTAAATGGTGATTTATCTTGCTGATCTTCATTTCAGGAATCACTTGGCTCAGTTTAAACTGATACTGTAATATCCTAAGATTTTATTTATTTATTTTTAAAAACTAGCTTAAGGGTTAGTTTTTCAACGCCAAGAGTCTTTGTTAACATTGAGAGTTGCAGGGAGAAATCCCTGCAGACTGCTTTGAAAATGTTTTGCTTATTGTGTTTTCTAGCAGAGGGGAGCATGGTGATTTCCAGGCTAGACCTGTAGGATGCCTAGGAGTGAGTCACTAGCTTAAGCATCACTAACACTACAGTGCGCTTGATTCTACAGCGCACATTAGTGGCACTACATCATCCTGGAGTAAAAGTGTAAACATTCTAAACACTCACTCACCACTCTATTAAAAGAACAGACTTGGGAATGGATTTCAGCTCAACTCAAATTGCATTCCAGTCATGTCTCTAAATATTTAACTGTGGTTCTGAGACAGATCATTTTGCTGAGATGATACTGAACAAAGAGCAGCAGCTGCTCCCTCAATGCTCGCTAGTTATGAATAAAGAATGGGTGGCCCGTTTAGATCTGAACCTCAACTCTCCCCTGTATTGATGGTTGGGAAGCATCCAGACCCTTTCAAAAGACTGTGTTTAGATATGGAAGGTGCCAGCTTTCAAGATCATCCTGCTTAAAAATATGGCATTAAAGCTGACAAGCATGGAAGCGGATGAAGACTTTTTCTAGCCCTGGTTATTGAAATAGAACTGTCCCAATTTCCAGAGCATTCACTTTGAACTGTCAATACTCAAACTGTCATTTCATTAAGAGCCAAAAATACAAAAACTTAAAGAAATTTCCCTTTCTTTCTTAGAGTGTGGAAGTAATTTGAAATAGACAGACCAGGAACTTTTTCTGCTGCCTTCTACTGATAGATCAATAGTCATAAAAGAACCTAGTGTTCTCCTGTTTCTTTAAACTTAATTGCTACTAATTTCCTTGGGAACTTTTTTTTATATACTGTATATTAACTAGTACTCTATCTTGAAAAGAAAGCAGATGGCTACCTCAGGAAAGGCAAGAATGTGTAAAGCATTGACAGCAATTAAACTGGTAGGCTTCTGCTATGAAAAAATGGTTTTTATGCGGTGAAAACATGTCAGAAAATTATATGGAATTTAAGAACATTAACTGGTTTAGGAATTATCACCTCTCTTCTCCACCCCTTCCCATTAAAAAATGTTTTAAGGTTGTGCAGACTTCCTAGGATATCAAAAATGTATGGTGATTTTGCTCTAACACATTAACAGAGTGTCTGCAGATTTATCCTTTTTGTCAGTTCCTTCTGTCTGTCTCTCTTTTCTTTGTCTTATTTGTCTTAGGATGGTAGAAGATGTGATGTCTGTATGTTCTCTGTTGTAAGTAAATTTAATCTAACGGGCCTGTTATGGTGAAAGTGCCGTATACTTTGTTAATGGTTTATGGGCTTTTTAAACATTTTTATTTTACTTTATTTTGCAGCATGATCAAGAATTATTGGGCATGGAGCTTTACGGTGTTATTTTTACCGGCTTATGTAAAAGTTATTTTAAGTGAAATTGCCTGGCTGTGAATAAGCTTGAGGGAAGCTATTATGTCAGTGTCTGGTTGCCTGTCTAGAAGGATTGGTTTTTTAAAACTGTATATATTTGATGCCCTCAGCTAAAGCATTAACACTTTCTTATTAGCTTGATTAATAGAATATTGCATTATACAACACTGTACAGCCATTCTTTCTTAAACACTATCTAATGTTTATAAGTACTTTTTAAAGAAAACAATTATTCTCATTATTTATATTATCAGACTTAGTAATTAACAGCCGGTATAGAATACTTATACCAGCAAACAGATGGCCAATTTTTTTGGTCATGTATGTTTATAGGTGAAGTATTGACTTATTCTCTATCATTTGAAACGCTTCATTGTAAACTCCTTTTGTTGCCTTGCAAGTCATTGATCAGAGCACAGCTATAATTTTCACCACTGCATCTAACCTCAACCACAAAGGCTTTATTGAGTAACTCGGCGTGAAATTGTGCAGGCTGTTCCCCTGCCTCTTCCACCTAATATCAAAAGCCAGTTAGGTCAGGTCTGGCAGCTTGCATCTGGAGCACTGGTAGATCTTGCATCAATCTGGGAATGTTCTCGTTAGGGAATTTTTAACCTTTTGGAAATGGCGAACACACATAAAGGCAGCGTACCTTACATATATATACACCTCTACCCCGATATAACGTGACCCGATATAACACGAATTCGGATATAACGCGGTAAAGCAGCGCTCCGGGGGGGGGGGGGGGGG
>NW_020664446.1:18566588-18590876 GCF_002925995.2 Terrapene triunguis
GCTGCGCGCTCCGGCGGATCAAAGCAAGTTCAATATAACGTGGTTTCACCTATAAAGCGGTAAGATTTTTTGGCTCCCGAGGATAGCGTTATATCAGGGTAGATGTGTACATGATCATGTGTGGGTATTCTCCTTTCCACGTCTTTGACTGGAAAACACCATGCTTTGAAGGGTTAAAATTAGGGCTGTCAAGCGATTAAAAAAATTAATCGCGATTAATCGCATGATTAATCGCGCTGTTAAACAATAATAGAATGCCATTTATTTAAATATTTTTGGATGTTTTCTACATTTTTCAAATATATTGATTTCAGTTACAACACAGAATACAAAGTGTACAGTGCTCACTTTATATTTATTTTTTATTACAAATATTTGCACTGTAAAAAACAAAAAAAATAGTATTTTTTCAATTCACCTAATACAAATACTGTAGTGCAATCTTTTTATCATGAAAGTTGATCTTACAAATGTAGAATTATGTACAAAAAATAGTTGCATTAAAAAATAAAACAATGTAAAACTTTAGAGCCTAAGATCCACTCATTCCTACTTTTTGTTCAGCCAATTGCTCAGACAAACAAGTTTGTTTACATTTGCAAGAGATAATGCTGCCTGCTTCTTGTTTACAATGTTACCTGAAAGTGTTGTCATGGCACTGTTGTAGCTGGCGTCGCAAGATATTTAAGTGCTAGATATGCTAAAGATTTTTATGTCCCTTCATGCTTCAACCAACATTTCAAAGGACATGTCCATGCTGATGACGGATTCTGCTTGATAACGATCCAAAGCAGTGCAGACCCACACGTTCATTTTCTTAATCTGAGTCAGATGCCACCAACAGAAGGTTGGTTTTCTTTTTTGGTGGTTCGGGTTCTGTAGTTTCTGCATCAGAAAGTTGCTCTTTTAAGACTTTTGAAAGCATGCTCCACACCTCATCCCTCTCAGATTTTGGAAGGCATTTCAGATTCTTAAACCTTGGTGCTGTAGCTATCTTTAGAAATCTAATATTGAAACCTTCTTTGTGTTTTGTCAAATCTGCAGTGAAAGTGTTCTTAAATCAAACAACATATGCTGGGTCATCATCCTAGATTACTATAACACAAAATATATGGCACAATGCGGGTAAAACCATGGAGCAGGAGACATACAGTTCTCCTCCAAGGAGTTTAGTTACAAATATAATTAATGCATTTTTTTAAACAAGTATTGTCAGCATGGAAGCATGTCCTCTGGAATGGTGGTCGAAGCATGATGAGGCATATGAATGTTTAGCATATCTGACACGTAAATACCTTGCAATGCTGGCTACAAAAATGCCATGCTAACGCCTGTTCTCACTTTCAATGTAAATAAGAAACAGGCAGCATAATCTCCCGTAAATGTAAACAAACTTGTTTTTCTTAGCGATTGGCTGAACAAGAAGTAGGACTGAGTGGACTTGTAGGCTCTAAAGATTTACATTGTTTTGTTTTTGAGTGAAGTTCTGTAACGAAAAAAACTACATTTGTAAGTTGCACTTTCACAACAAAGACATTGCACTACAGTACTTGTATGAGGTGAATTGAAAAATACTATTTCTTTTGTTTATCATTTTTACAATGGAAATATTTGTAATCAAAAGTAATATAAAGTGAGCACTGTACACTTTGTATTCTGTGTTGTAATTTAAATCAATATATTTGAAAATGTAGAAAAACATCCAAAATATTTAATAAATTTCAATTGGTATTCTATTGTTCAACAGTGCAATTAAAACTGCAATTAATTGCGATTAATTTTTTTAATCGTGATTAATTTTTTTGAGTTAATCGTGTGAGTTATCTGCGATTAATCAACAACCCTAGTTAAAACTGTTGTATTGGCAGTTTATGTTCTGGGATTTAGAAGAGCCTGAAGCAGTATTGCCATGTGAGTAAATATATTCATCTTTACCATGAAAGTCCAAGTTTGTGGGATTTCCTTTCCCATCCCTGTGAACTTAATGCGATTATCTGGTCCTGAAATTAGGAGCAATGTGCATATCCTGCCACAAACCTTCATATGCAGTTCATCAAAAACCTGTTGACATGTGGCAAGGAAATTAATCTCTTATCTGTCTTATGTGCATATACGGCCCCTTCTACCGTAGTATTTGAACCCCCAATCTTCAATGTATTTATTCTCACAATAACCCTGTGAGATAGGAAAGTACTATTATCCTCGTTTTACAGCTGAGACACAAAGAGGCTAGGTGACATCCTCAAGGTCACAGAGGAAAGTCTGTGATGGGGCTGGGGATTTTTGAACCAGGGTCTCCCAAGTGCTATCCTAGTGCCCTAACCACTGGGTAATCCTCATTCCCTATCAATATTTGACTTGAATAGTCTTTTTGAATGAATTTAGACACATGGCAATCCTGCTGTTCAACTCCCTTACTTAGTTTATCTTACTGGTTTAGGGAACGAAGTCCTGTACCAAAGTGCATGATAAAAAGCAATACTTAAAGCATGTTTTTCAGTGGTATTGCTTTGTAATGGAAGATGTCTTAAAGCAGGAGGGCTTATAGAGGAGGTAGTATTTTCTTTAGCTCTGTATTGCTAAATGTTATATGCTGCTGATTCTCTTTTGTATGCCATATTTACTGTTTTAACTTTGTTTTTAGTGATACATTTAGGGTGAAAAAGTCACCAAAAAGATCTCCCCTCTCGGATGCGCCCTCTCAGGTAAAGTGCTATGTTGTTTTGACATAGGTCATTAGTTTTGCTTGTAGAAGGAAAGTAAATTGATGTAACATTGTTATATTTGAATAGTTGTAAGCATTGGTAAGGTTTATTAATTTTTTTTCTCCCGTTTTAAGATTAATTTGTACAATGCCAGTTAGACCGGGTATTTGTCCTAGGAATTCCAGTTGGACTGTTCAGAAATACTCTTTGGGAAGTCCTATCTTATAAGTATAGTAATGAACAAATATATTTAGGATATTAGCACTCAGAAGAATTCATCTAACCTATTAGACCAGAAAACTGTAAAGTACACAAATAAAAATGATATGCTGAAAGAAAAGTATAAATAATGCAAGCGTGTTACTCTGTAGAGTATGTGAACAGAAATAATATTTTTCATCTTAAAACACTGGTGGGTGGCTTTTCTTGCGCGGAGGAGTTAACAAAGGCTGTGCCATGTATGAGATAATAGCCTTTGGCTCACTACTTTAATCTGGGACATTTCTTTTCATGCCATTGTCTACCCCCCACGTTCTGTATCCTAACCTTCCCTTTAAGCTGGCTGACATTATCGAGACAGGGGGAGGATTCATGACCTTTGAGGTCCATGTTTGTGTTATGTGAGATCATTACCATAAGGGAAGTGTCAGGGCTAATCTACATGGTGAGTGTAGTGTTTCAAACAGCAGTACTTCAAAGCACATTACAAAACATTTAGTATGGAAGCTTTGTCCAGCAGCAAGCTAGTGCACTGTAGACAGCCCTGGCTTCCCGTGCACTAACTCACCATACAGACAATCCCTAAAAGTCAATTGCCCTGGCCATCACACTTGAATTCCTAGGAGACTATGCATTTTGTGTGCCACTTACGTCATGTACTGATCTCCAACCGCAGATATTTCTGTCTTAACTCCTGAAAATCTCTGAGCTCATATGCATGACCATCAACTCCAAATAACCTCATCTTTTTTACTTGCATCAACAGAATCTAGAAACTTACACATACACCGTAAATGATGCCATGGAAAAGATAGCATGAAAAAAAAGTTCAGTAAAGACAGCAAAGAAAATCTGTGGATCCCTTGTATGCTGAAGTCTTTCCCCCCAATTCCCTCCCCACCTCAACTGAATTGCAGTTGGCCCATTTCAGTACACTTAAGTCAGGATTTTCATTCTACCTCATCAACACAGCTTTGCAGTACAGTAACTCCTCACTTAAAGTTGTCCTGGTTAACGTTATTTCGTTGTTACATTGCTGATCAATTAGGGAACATGCTCATTTAAAGTTGTGCAATGCTCCCTTCTAACGTCGTTTGGCAGCCGCCTGCTTTGTCCACTGCTTGCAGGAAGAGCAGCCCATTGCAGCTAGCTGGTGGGGGCTTGTAACCGGGGTGGACCAGCAGCCCCCCATCATCTCCCCGCTCCCCTAAATTCCCTGTGCTGCAGCTGCCCAGCAGGCTATCAATTGCAGGCTATCAATCGGCAATTCAGCTGTCCCTCCCCCCACTGCCATGTGCTGCTCCTGCCCTCTGCCTTGGAGCTGCTCCCAGAGACTCCTGCTTGCTGTGCAGGGAGGGAAAGGGGCGGAGGGGCTAATGTCAGGGTGTCTCCCTACCCCCTGCTCCTGCACCCCACTTACTCCTTCTCCATATAGAGCAGGGAGGGGACACCGAGAGAGACAGAGAGAGCTTGGGGCAGCAGCTGCTGTCTCAACTTCCTGATCCACTTAAAAAGACAATGCACTTAAGAGTGGGTCAGCTTACTTAAAGGGGCAGTGTGCATCTCTCTCTCTCTCCCCCACACACAAGGTGTGTGTCTGTCTCTGTCTGCTATGCTATCTCCCCTCCCTCGTGTTCGGGCTGCCTTGTGTGAGAGGCTACATTAACAAGGTGTTAACCTTTGAGGGCTCAGCCGAGTGCTAGTTCATCATTTAGCAGCAAGGCATTCCCTGGGAAATATCCCTCCCTCTTCCAGCCTCTAACTTCACCACCTCAACCAAGCTTCACAATCATCATAGCTGTGAACAGTATTACATTGTTTGTTTAAAATGTATACTGTGTGTATATCTATATAATATATAGTTTTTTGTCTGGTGAAAAAAATTTCCCTGGAGCCTAACCCCCCTCTATTTACATTAATTCTTATGGGGAAGTTGGATTCGCTTAATGTTGTTTCGCTTAAAGTCGCATTTTTCAGGAACATAACTACAAAGTTAAGCGAGGAGTTACTGTATCCGTGTTCATTATAAAAGGGTTTCATTGTACGGATAAAGAGAGTCTAATTATTGAGACAAGTTATTCCTGGTGTAATTCCAAATACTACAGATATGAGCTGGGTCTCTTTCCTCAAGTATTTTATATGGAGCTGTAGTAAGTAGCATGGAATTAAAACAGCAAAAGGGGGGTGGGGAGAAAGATAGACAAAAGAATTCAGACAAATATTTCTAACTGATGGCTCAACAAAGTAATGAAAGATAATAGATTCAGTTAACATTTGTTCTGTGCAGGATTCCACTCCACTGCCTACTCCAGAAACACCCCCAGTTATATCCACCGTGGTTCATGCGACAGATGAGGAAAAACTGGCTTCTTCCGTAACCAGTCAGAAATGGACTTGCATGACTGTGGATCTGGATACAGATAAACAGGATTACCCACAACCATCCGATCTATCTACATTTGTAAATGAGACCAAGTTCAGCTCCCCTACAGAGGGTAAGCTTATAAATGACCATTCAGCTCCAGTCAATGTTTTCTTTATCAAGGAAAAGACAAAGAGAGGAAACTGAAAGAGACTGGAAACACTCTTATTTTCAGCTGCAGAGAGGACAGGGGCAGCACTTCAGAGCAATATATGACTAAATTTTTCTTTTTCAGTACACTTAATTGTAAGTATAATCTACTGTTCAGAGCATGTGACGTGTTCCCTGCTGTGCCTAAATCAGAGGGGACGGTGGTCTGCTGTTCCTCCCAGCTAATGGATTTAGGACCCAATCCAAAGGCTACTGAAATCAGTGGAAGGCTTTCCTTTGGTTTTGCTGGGCCTCTAGTACTTTAACTCAGGGGATGGAGATTTGTGCTTCAGTACTGAAGGTCCCAGCTTCGGATCTGGTCATCAGTCTGTTGACTACATATCACCTCTCCTAACTCTTAGGCTCCAGCTTTCTTCAAGCATAAGAAAAATATAAAACCCCACAATATCAAGTGATGTATGACCGTTATCTTTCACAGGCACAGTATTCATCCCCATTTCCATGTCCTGAAGGATGTCTGTCTTTTTTTATGAGGCAAATAATTGCAAGATTGTTAGGTTATTTTATATTATTATTAATGAACTGTGAAAGTATCAGAACCTAGCCCACTTAAGTATTTCTCACTTGCATGTGTAGTCATGCCTTCCCTCAGACTACATGAAGGAGTAAGTCTTTGCAGGTTTTACCCTAAGGGTACATCTGATAAATGAATGTATAAATAAATACTAACCAATTTCCAACTTCAAGTTTATGGTTGGGGGACTTACTACTTCAAAATCTTACGATCCTTTTTGATCTTGTTGGCTCTATTTCCATTATCATTACCTGATCTTTTCTGCCCACATGCCCAATGTACTGTTAAAATATCATTGAACAATTTAAGGCAAAATCTGTGGAGTTTTGCATGATTATAGACTGCAGGATTTAGGCTCTTAGGCCCAATCCTGCAAACAGTTTATCTACGAGTTTAACCTGATGCATGTGAGTAATTCTGCTCACTTTAATGGGACTGCTCATGTGAACACTCAAATGCACATGCATAAGTGTATGCAGGATCCGGGGCTTTCATGGGATCTGTTGGATATCCTGTTCAGATGGTTCAATCTGAATAATCCATTCATTTTTGTTGTTAAATTATAACTAAATGCATCTATTTATGACTGCATTGTGTGATGTTAATGTTTCCTCCTTAAAGAAAAAATGATTTTTTGAACAAACAACATAATGTATGGATGCACTAAAACCATCATTTCAGCTCTCAGACTGGTAACAGAAAGTGAACAGAATTCCTAATTAAATGCTTTGGAAGTATGCTGGGTGGTATGTCCAGACTTTCAGATTACATGTTAATTATAATCAACAATGCTTCCTCTTTTGAGATCATTTAAAATAATCATGATTTCCATTGACTGTTCTGTTCATGCTGCTTTGAGAAATCTAAGTAATTCAAGAGATGTTTCTTAATACAGCAGTTTATACCACTCTTGATACTGTTGTGACTGTCCTCCTGTAACCAAGAGCTACCTTTAAACATCTGGAGATATATCTATACCTATCTATCTCATAGAGCTGGAAGGGACCCTGAAAGGTCATTGAGTCCAGCCCCCTGCCTTCTCTAAGTAGGACCAAGTACTGATTTTGCCCCAGATTAGGGTGACCAGATGTCCCAATTTTATAGGGACAGTCCCGATTTTGGGGTCTTTTTCTTATATAGGCTCCTATTACCGCACACCCCCTGTACCGATTTTTCACACTTGCTGTCTGGTCACCCTACCCCAGATCCTTAAGTGGCCCCCTCAAGGATTGAACTCACAACCCTGGGTTTAGCACTGAGCTATCATGGATGGATGGATGGATCTCTGCAGTCAAACAATACATAGTACTCAGACTCATTCATATCACTTTGGCACTTTGTTAATACACTGGAGTTGCCCTCCATTTTGCCATCCACAATAATTATGTGTTTGAAACCACTGAGAGCAGTGATACAAAAGAATAATCTTTAATGAACCACGTTATTTGTTTTGTTTCTAGTTGATGTACCTCAATCCACAAACTGTCTTTTGTGTCAAATAGGGTTAAATATCTATCAATCTAAAAATCAAACGCTATGGATTACAGCTGCAAGAGTGGGGATTAAACAGATGTAGAGTTGTTATTATCAGTGCCAGCAGAGGACACTGACAGTATGTCTCCTGGCTGTAAAGAGCATTTGTATATATTGTAACAGATTGTTTCCCAGTGTTTAAGAACCAGTTTGTAAGACTTTACTGTAATATACAAAGTTATAACAAATGGAGAAAGGCATTTCAAAGCATTTGATGTTGTTTTGCCTTGCAGTTAATAGTTCCTCCTGAACTTCTTCCTCGGGTTCTATTTTTTTTCATTTTACTCTTAATGTCATTATTTGTGTGTTGTTTGTTTTTTTGCTCTAGCTAGAAAGAAGCATGTAGTTCATATGGTAGGCTTTTCCTCCCGTTTGAATTCCTGTTACCATTAAAAATAGACCATGGGATGCCAAGCGTCTGAATTTACTAAACCCAGGGCCGTAGCAACAAAGAACGTGGCCCCCTCCAAACGGTGGCCCCCTCCGAACATATGTCCGGGCGGGGCCCCTTACAATGCAGAAACTGGAATGCGGTATTTATTTTGCCACTTTTAGGGGCCCCCTTCCTTGCGGGGCCCCCTCCGGTTGGAGGGTACGGAGGGCGCTCGCTACGCCTCTGACTAAACCTGCTATAGCATGATTCCCTTCAGCAAAAAATTAATGGATACAATATCCTAAACTTCACCTATTGCTATTTTGCAGCTGTTTTTCTTAAATGGATGGCCTGTGAAATGCATGGATTTTCAAAAACATGCTATTTACACCCAGAGAGACTTTTAACTAGAGGAGAAGTTCACAATATTTGTGGGCATTTTTCCCATCTGAATTTCTGCACAAATACCCTCTAATATTGTTTTCATAGTGAGAGTTTCACTTTTCAAAACAATTAAGACATTTACACTAGTCTTGGGGGAAAACAGCCTAATTTATTTTAAAAATACTTACCTGACATAGGCTCTTATTCAGGATGTCATCCCAGTTCAGGAAGTGTATTTAAGCACATGCTTAAATCCAAGACACTTGTTGTTTACTATACAGAAATGGAATTAAGCATTTGATTCCGTGATTTCCTGAATTAGGAAGAAAACCGACTTATTGTGTGGAACATAACAAAATACAGAACTGAATAAAAATAAACAATTTTGAGACAAGAATATTATTTAACAGAAATCCTTAATTTGTATCTTCAGGAAACAAACTCACCATTGTGTTAGAATGTTTCTCTGAACATCAATGGTGACTGGATTTAGATGCAAAATCTGAGATACATCTGTTGTACCTATCCCTTTGTCCTATTGCCTTTAATGAGACTACTCATGTAAGGACTCTATTTATTTGCATGATCAGTCCCAATACCCTGTATTTGTTGCATTTATCTTCTGTTCTGTCAGCAGTTTCTTTGCCTGTGTATGTGTCTATATCAGCTCACTGTCGAGTGACCAGGATTTGCAAGAAGTGCTTGTTAATTCTCATTGAATAATTAAGGGATTTGAAATAGTAGTGCAACAAAAGGTTTTTTAGAGGTTAGGGCCGGGCTTCTCTGTAAATACTCATGCCTTGAACTGTCCCTTGTAACTAAAATTTGAAAATAAGTGTATCTATGCTACTGTGCTATCTGTCACCAGATGAGCATATGGATAGCTTATCCATTTTTTAATCTCAAGTAATAAGATCATAATAGTTCCTGATTAAAATCGGCATGGTTTTACTATGAGTGGAATCATTTGATTACTTGTCATCTTGCAAAATCTTCCTTCTTTCAAAGGAAGAAATAGCTATCAAGACTACATCAAAATATTTTCAAAGAGTTGTAATGTGACATGGCACTTCAGATACCATGTACTGGCATGTTTCACAGGGTTCTGCAATTTTACTAAAGCCACTGAGGTCTGTAATGGAATCCTGAACAAAGATTAACCTGGAGTTTTACGGGAAAATTGATTCAAAAGGACTTGCACCAAATTCTGCCTTTGGATACGCCATGGGGCTTCAGTTGATTGACAGCTCAAAATCAAGGCACAGTTGTCTCTGTGTATTTTGTTTGTAGGGCCTATTAGAAAAAGCATCAATAGTAAAGCAGCAGACCCTGAGTGACAATTAGCAACGAGTTGCCAAGATTTTATTCACACATGCAAAAATTATATTTCCCCCCCATGCATGGGAACATTTCTCTTTGTTTCTGTTACAGACCTGGAATATGGCAACTCATATGAAATAGAATACATGGAGAAAATAGGCTCCTCCTTGCCGGTAAGTTTTCAGTCTCAAATTTTCATTTACATTTATTTACACGCGATAGTCATTATGTATTGCTATGATAATACTGTATGGATAGTTCCCTGCTACACAGTGAATTAGTGTACATCTGCAGTAGATTGTAAACACGGTTCTTTCTAGTCAGCGTAGTCAGGTAAATTGCACATGCTTTATTGTTCCTATCCTTATAGAAGTTATTTAATCTTTTTAATGTTGAGGTTTAGTTTCACTTCTTGGAGATGTAAAGGTATTCAATACTTTAAGCCATAGCAGGTGCAGAGCACTATACGTTGGGTTACCAAACAGTGTATGGAAATCTTTCTCTCCAAAACCATGGCTAAAACTTTTATGAAAAGAAATGATGAGCACTCTCTTCAAAATAAAGACTTACTCTAAAATATGGGAATAAAGTTATAACATCAACATTTTTTGCCTAACTTGTATTCACTTGATTAATTAGATAGTATTAATAAGCTTCAGATGTCTGAATTTCCCACAGTGCTTATAAGAATGAAACAGTCTGTTAATGTGGAGACTCTTGAGTGTTCAATCTGATGAGATAAAGAAGGTTCCAATTAAATTTTTGATAACACTTTGTCAGCGAATGCCATATAATCCATTCAAAAAGAACAGGTGCAGAACTTAGATAGTACCTGAATTCTAATTAATCCCAAATGACAGTGGAGGAACTAATACAAATTGTGAACTGCACAGTCTGTGCTGTGGTCAGTGGCTTTTATTACATCCACTATGTCTTAGCACCATAGGGAGTGCTATGCTGCAGAACATAGGTTATCAGCTCTAAAAGAGAAATGGAATTTCTCAGTCACTGGGTCACTTGAGGCAATGAATTAACCTTAACGGAGAATGGAAAGTTGGTTGATAATTATTTCCTTTTCTTTTGACAGCAGGATGGCAGCACCCCGAAGAAACAATCTTTGTACCTTGTATTTGATGCACAGCAGGAAAGTCCAGTCAAATCTCCTCCAGTCAGACTATCTGATTCTACAACTCCATGTTCAGGGTACATCACTGCAAAAAACAACACCCCCCCCCCACCACCACCACCACCAAACAACAAACAAAAATCATTTAATAATAAAAGGACTGTTAGGAAAAGGATAACAGTAAAATTATTTCCAGTCAGACAGTGCTTTTGTTGTGTGCTTTAGTTTTTCTCTGTTTTCTTTTAAAACACAGATCTATATCTATTAAATGTATGGAGTCCCACCTAAATTTCCCCTAAGCTCCGCGGCCACGCAGCAGGCTATAAAGTTCTGCGCAGGCGCACAGCCACAAGGGCCTGGAGAGGAGAGAGGTGGGGAGTGGGTGGGAAGGGGAGCAAGTTGGGGTGCGCAGGGCTGCCACAGGCCTCTCCCCTGGCCCCGGAGCTTCTGCTAGCGGGGAGAGGCACCTCTCCCCAGAGCTGCTGCCAGCCGGAAGAAGCGCCTCTGCCTCGGAGCTGCTGCTGGCGGGTAGTAGGGCCTCTGCCCTGGAGCTGCTGCCGGCGGAGAGAGGGCTGAGGGGAGTCCTCCGCCCCAGCCCTTGGGCAGCCTGCACCCCAAACTCCTGATCCCCGGCCCCACCCCAGAGCCCACACCCCCAGCTGGAGCCCTCACCACCCCCACACCCCAACCCCCTTCTCCATCCCTGAGCCCCCTCCAATACTCCAAACCCCTCGGCCCCACCCCTGCCACACATCACCTCCATATTGGTGCACATAACAAAATTCATTCCACACATGGATATAAAAAATTTGAGGGAACACTGAGTCCAACTGTCCCTTGTTACACCAGTCAGTGGAGTAATGGAGTGGAGAATCAGGACTTATATTTCTGTTGCATAGTCTTGATGATTACTTTAAAGTCTGCAGTAAAGACTATGCTGTGTCTTCAGTGTAGATTATGGTTCACTACTTACAGTTTTTTCTTCAATATTAAGGGCAGTTTCATTTCAGTATATACAGTATGTCCCTATTATTGTAACTCTTCATTTGGCATTCCTAAACTTGTTTTTCTGAACAATTAATCCATTTTTAAATGATATATCTTAAGGGTTTTTGTTTATTTTTAGAAATGGCATTGTCCCAGGGGGATTACACTGCTGCTACAGAACAAAAATTGTCATTTGATAGAGATTTATGTAGAAGTGAGAAATAAGGGCAAAGTGATGTGTAGGCTGTACATTTTCTCACTGATCTAATCCAGTAGTACAGGGTTTATCCAGGGTACTACTTTGAAAACATTCCTCAAAATCTTGCAAGATATATTGCTATAATTCAACCTTATGTCAGTTATCCTAATTTATCAAGCTCTTGTGAAGATGAGAATGTGACAGTTTAACTGAAGAGGATTTGCTGTGTTTTTAGTAGAGACTGGGCTCCTAGCCTAATCTGAAAACATATACACTATCTATCTGATCCCAGGTCAAGTTTCGAGGAAAGTGAAGCCCAGCTATCCTCTGGAATGAAAATACAACACCCAGGTTCCCGGGTTCTAACCGCCAGCCAAGATCTGCACTTACAGTTGACTGACAAATCAAAACAGAAAGAACTGGAGCCCATGAGTTTAGGAACAGCTTCAGACACCATTGAAATAGTAAGTAATGTATAAGACACGTAGATATATAGGCTGTGCCAGTGTTTTCTCTGGGATTTTGTATGAAAATATGCAGAATTGCTTTGTGAATGTAGCATATCTGTTATTATGAGTTTTAGCATTAATAGATGATGAACAGATATTTCTCATTTTCTGATAAATTGCCAACTGTTTTGATGTTATGCAGTACTGGAAGTGAGAGACTTTGTTAGAAATCTGCACTTTTGAACTCAGTCCAGTTCCCAGTGGACTCAGTGTAAAGACTTTGAGTCTTACTTCCAAGGCCATAGCTGCTTCTAGACTTTAGAGCACTGGTTCTCAAAATTTTGAATATTGTGGATAGATTCTCTGAAGGACCCCCAGCTTTCCCAAGCAAACCCCAATTTAACAACCGGCCTCGCAGCACTTGGTCACATAAGGAAGAACGACAGTATTAAGGAGACAATGTTAAAATACACCTACTTTATAAATGCAGCAGGCATGGCTGCTTAGTTACATCTCTGTACATTGTGTATCTGTGCTTTTGAGATCCTGTCCTTGAGCAGAGGATTTCACATTTATTAGCCTGAAGACTCTGCTCATTGAGTGGAGCTTCCATTGCTCTAATCTCAACAGGTGAACACTGTGATTCTGACCTCCTGTGTGTTTGAGACCTCTCTAACCTTGATAGCACCTGCAAATTTGAGTTAACCCCAAAGGAACAAAAAGACACATTGTAGTGAGTGCAAAACGTTGTTTGGGGATCATTTTAGTTGAATTGGTCAAAGAAACCTCTGAAACTCCTATGAGAACCCTGGACTGAGCTACAATTTACAGGAAGTTTCATTGCTTTAAGACAGGAGTAGGCAACCTATGGCACACATGCCGAAGGCGGCACGCGAGCTGATTTTCAGTGGCACTCACACTGCCCAGGTCCTGGCCACCGGTCCGGGGGGCTCTGCATTTTAATTTAATTTTAAATGAAGCTTCTTAAACATTTTAAAAACCTTATTTACTTTACATACAACAATAGTTTAGTTATATATTATAGACTTATAGAAAGAGACCTTCTAAAAACATTTAAAATGTATTACTGGCACGCGAAATCTTAAATTAGAGTGAATAAATGAAGACTCGGCACACCACTTTTGAAAGGTTGCCGACCCCTGCTTTAAGACAAACACAACATGGCAACTGGCTGACAGAAGACTGACTGACAATTGTCATAGAAGTACCTAAAAGTGGTCCATGGACTACAGTTTGAGAACCATTGCTTTAGAGGCTTTAACCATCATTTATTTCACTCTCAAATTTTTAATTTATAACCAACTTCCATTATATTTATTTCCGATTAGCTATGCATGTGTGCCAGAAAGAAAATGTTACTGAAGGCAGCAAACAAACGTTTGAAGCAAATATACGGTTTTCAGCCTGAGCCACTTTGGCAGCCTCTGTTATTTGTTCTGTATCCTCCTTACCCTTCAGACAACTCCTGAGGACTCCTTTGTCTCTGCTGATGCTCTTCTCAATAGGATATCGCATCAAACATCAATATGTGATCAGCTTGAATATCTAGAACCTGACTTAGCAGAAAAGAACCCCCCCGTATTTGCTCAGAAACTTCAGGTTTGTAGCAGAAACGTAAATACCAGTGTTCCTTTCTTAAGTTTGTCTAAACACCAGTAGAGAACACATTTCACTATCTTAAAAAAAAAAAAAAGTTAAAGAAAAATTCAGCCCTCTTCAAAATTCCTTTTGCCTTTCAGAAACTTTTAAGAGATAGTGAGATTTGGACTTAACTCTCAGAACAAATAAGTTAGTTTCTTTAACTCTTGTGTTCTAACACTGCTGAACAGTCTCAATTAGATAATCTCACTAACTTTGTTGTAGTACAACATATTATCAAATAAAACTCTTATTCTGAGCCCTGTGTTCAATCTTAAATGTGGAGAATTAACTTGACTGAATACACTTTACTTTGGTGAGCTAGTAAACGCAGAGACAGTTTCAGAGATGTAGGGCCTAATTCTGCTCTCAGGTACACCAGGCTAAATTCAGAGTAACCCCAGTAATATCAGTGGAGTTACATTGGTGCTAAAACCAGGTAAAATGAGAGTCAGGTGTTGTTTTTGTGATTGTGTTTAACCTGTAATTGACTTGGCTTCCTCTAACAAAAGGAAATCTCTCTGGAAAGTAGGTTTACATGTATGATGGCAGATTTACATTTCAACACTGCTGAGTAATGTTGAATAAAAAATGTCAGCAATCATAAATACAGTGAATAAATGAAAGGGAAAATCAGTTAACATGACAAAGAAATAATTTTGTCTTATTGGGCAACATAATTGGAAAACATTTATCCCACCCAAAAAGTTGTTAACACTTAGTCCCTAGTGAAAGAGTTTCTATATATAGCTATCTCAAAACTACCTAAAAACTTGTTTTTGTGTTCTGCTGATGTTTTAATCATGAAAGGAACACTGAATGTGTGTTATCCAAAAATTGTTATCATGATACATTAAAATACAGCATTCATTCTCTGTGTGTGTAAAACATTTACATCATGTTCTTAATTCATTTTTTTTCTGTGGATTGCTTAAAACCATCTGACAGGAGGAGTTAGAGTTTGCTGCAATGAGGATAGAAGCATTGACGCTAGCCAGACAGATTACCCTGTCTTCTTTCTGCTCCTTAGATACCGAGGTATCTGTTTTATGCCTGCAATATGTGTGTGTGTGCACAGATTAAGAAGCAGAGTGCTGCTTTTTCTTTAACAACAAGGTAACTAAGTCTCTCTGAGTGACGTTTGAAGCTGTGTGCACCTCAGTACATATGACACCAAAGAGCATGCTGATAGCCTTACTCTACACAAAAATGCTGTCACCTGCTCCACTCGCAGAACAATTCTACTTCCAAAGTTAACTGAAGATCTGGAGGCAAAAGGCAGTCATATAAAACAGGGGACAGCCAAAATCTGCCTTTTAGATGACCATGTGTTTTTTTATTTGAGATCAGGATTTGGTCTAAAGTGTTTGTTGGCAAAAAAAATAAGAAAGCTTTTGAATAGAGTATTACAAATTCTGTCTAGTGGTGCATTTTGCCTTCTACAGGTCATTTAAGCATGAGATCTAATGACCCTAAAACTTGAAAAGTTCAATCTACCCACACTTCAGGTTTCTGAAGAAGGGGATTCAAATGATTCTGAATGACCTTAAAGGCTCTTAAGGGAAAGAACCTCCCCTGCATAAATTCTCTTTATTCATTAAGATCTAAAAATTTTCTGTATTGATACTTCTACAGCATGCTGGCTAGTGCCATGTCAGTGTGATGCATCATCAGAGTGACACTGCTCCAGTGATGCATGTGGTCTCCCCTGTGTTTGAAACTAGACAGAAATGTTATCTCTGATGTAGTATCTTTGATGTTTAGTACAAAACGTTGCACCAATCTAGGAAAACCCTTATGGTGCTTTTAATAAAAAGCTCACCACAGCCCCACGAGTTTTACCTTGGTGGTATACTTCGAAAATGGTATCAACTGAATGGAATGCTGACAGGACAACAGTGTCCTGCTGACATGAGACATTTATTTCCATATCAGGAGAATGTTATTCTGCCTTGTCATTCTCCAGTGACCTTTATTTTCTTCCACTAAATGATTAATAAATAAGTCATTGGAGGGCCCCAACTAATTCTTTTAATATTTAAGTGGCAGCTGTGCGCTGCACCATAACTGCATTTTGACTGGCTCAGAGATTAGACTTGATCTGTGCTTTAACCAATCATAAGCTAGTTGGTTCATAAAAGTGAGTCTCTCTTGATAGTGTACTGTACTTTTATGGATTAACTGATGGCCAATTAGAATAATTTTGAGCCGTTTAGCTTATGTTGGTAAATAGTGGCCTGTGATGCAACTGTCTAAGTGACTAATGGCTATTTCATTTAGTGTAATGAATGGTATAAAATGATAGTAATTAATTCCCTGTGGAAATATGAATGTTTCTAAGTATGTGGGCTCCTGTTTTTAGTGAAGCCGGTGGGAAACTTCACTGTTGACTTGAATGATAGCAGGTTTGGGCCCAACTTTCTAGTTAGAAACAGATGGAATAAATAGGAAGGGTTGAAATGATAAATGGCATTTTCCCAGTGGGAGTAAAGTACTTGCGATTAGTCTTACTGATCTGAAATTCTGAAAAATGTGTTGGTTTTTTTATATATACATCTATAACTAAAGCATAGTGATGTCTTTAGCTGAATGATACCGATGTCATGGTAGGTTGGGAAGGACTTTTGTCCTTGGTTAACTTTAGTCTTTAAGTGGATGTTGCTAATATCAAATTAGCCCATGATGATAACCCTTGTGACTAACACTGAGTGTCTTATAGTGACCGATGGACTCAATGTAGATTAGGTATAATAGGATACACCAGATGACTGCAGTGACTTAAATCCAGAGGCTACTGAGGATTGACAGGATAGTGGCTGGCAGGAACACTTTCTGAAAGGCACTGATTATTTTCTTAATGTGGTATCAATATATTTATAACTGTTGTGCATATAGATGTAAAACCTTGCAACACCTTTTTAATAAAAACAAAACTACCTTTCACAGTGGTTAAGTTACATCTAAATCAGAAACTCAAGCATTAAGTACTAATCTAAAAAAGATAACACTTGAATCATAATATTACTGGGCAGTAGGAATTAGTCTTTTTCATTCAGATGAAGAGGGGCTTTTGTGAGAGTAGACGTTGGGTCCGGTCCTGACCTCCTGAAATCAGTGTGAGTTTTGTTAGTGACTTCAGCAGGATAGGGCCCTTTTTCTTCAGTCTCCAAAGAT
Organism: Terrapene triunguis; assembly: GCF_002925995.2. NCBI lineage: Eukaryota > Metazoa > Chordata > Testudines > Emydidae > Terrapene > Terrapene triunguis. The sequence continues at coordinate 18,583,824 of NW_020664446.1, forward strand.
GGAAACAATGCAGACGGAGTCTTCTCAGATACAACTGAAAAATGAGAGTGAAAACAGTCAAAGAAAAAGAACTTTTACTAGGAAACGTGGCTTCAGCCTGCCCATGCTAAGATGGCTGAACACTGATTGGCTGAACAGTCTAGGACTGTTGAACAAACTTGTGTGTTCAACTCCCATTTTTTGTGTAGGCAGGACAGGTCTCAGGAAAAGTCTGTGTCAGCCGCTCAAGAATTGCTGAGGTAACATGTAAAGCTATGAAGTTGAAATAAGCACTTCTCCTGTGTAAATTAGAGAAACCAACGGAAAAAGGGTGTTGGCAGAAAGAGAAGCAATATACATAATTGTTTTGAGAGGACAGAGGTAGCAAAACTTTTAAGGGGTAAGTTTTCAGACAAGAACTTTCCTTTTTCTGACACAGTTATGCTTGCAAAATTTGGGCCCACATTTTTGGGCCCACAGTTAAACCTGAGTGGAAGCATAAATCACGTAGTTAAAAGGTGTGATTATTCTACTTTTTGCCCAAAGTACATTTGTGAGTGCGAAAATATTGCTGCAAAAGGAAAGCCAGACCTCAGTTCAGCTAAATGGATACTTCTATGTCAAGATTATAGTAATTTCTTCCATTTCATTTCAGTGCCCATGCATATCTTTGTTTACTTTGAATTCTTTTGTGAGCTGGGATTAGTGTAGTTGGTAAATCAAGGTGTATCAGGTCACATTCCTAATTAAATATTTGAATTCTAGAAGAGATGCTCAACAAAGGAAATGTATTTGCTTCCCAGTTACTTACACTAAGATTTCAGTGACCCACATGTAACATTAATTCCCCTGCAGAATCTAATCCTTCTGTGTAAGGGTCAGTGATTTATAAATCCCTGTGCCTGTAATTACCCTAATTAACTTTTTACCTTATTAGTGGTGCTGGTACTGTTGTTAGGTGCTGAATTCATAGTACTGACAGTATTATTTTATGTGAATACTGTAGTTTTATTGGTCAAATTCTCATTTTCTCAGCTGTTAAAAAGGAAAATTTAAATCCAAAAAGGTATCTGTTACACTCTTTTGCAACATTTTAGGTGCTGTATGAAATTGGTTTGCAAGATAATATTCCAGGGACTAGTAACAGTCACTCCTAAATAGGTTTAATAGGATAATTCCGGTAGGCAGGGCAATTTTAGGGTCCAGTGGAACAATGGGTAGGAATAGAAGTTTACAAGATTAGGGCCCTAAATACATGGGCATATGAGCCCACTAGTGGAAAGGCCACCTGATCTAGATGGCTAACTCCCAAGAGTTTTTACAGTAGTTAAAAGTTTCTGAACTTTAGATTGGATTATGTGTTCATTGGCTTTTCACCTTTTTACAAAAGCACCATTTGATAAATATATCAATGACGCATCTAACAGAGTGTAAGAAACAGTGACCATTTGCAGTGTTACAGATGAAGCATTTTTAAATATCTCCTCCTCTTCCCCCTTTCTCAGACATTTTTCATTATCTTGGCAGCTTTTTTGTCCCCCACCCCGTCTGTATCAAAAGTAGGTGCGTGTGCCTGCTACCACAGCTAAGGCTTTCTAACCATTACCTCAGGAAAATATAACAATAAAGTTCTGGGGCTTTAGTCAAGGCTGGTTATCAATGTCCTCACAAACCTGCTGTCCCCATCCACTGGTTTGGGCTGAGAGAGACAAAGTCCCCTGCATCTGAAGATTGATACTCTCTTTCCCAGTCTCTTTTTTTTCTTTCATTCGCTTAACAGAAAATTCATCCATTCACTGATGCAATTCCAATGTTTAGGCTTCCTTTTTAATGGGAGTTTTCCACAGTTGTGTTCCTTTACAGACAACGCAGCCATGGCGGACCCACATATTTATCATGATCAATTAGTCCGATCTCCTGGATTTCAGTTCAGAGGGGCATATGAAACCCACTGGTAGAAGAACTCCACACCATTGCACAAGTACTTGAGCTATTGAATCGTTGAGTACTGTACTCAGTATAGTGTACTGTATTTGAAGAGTCATGCATCTCTGTCATCCTATGTCTGAGGCTCAGAGAGCTGAAAAATAAATAGCATAGCAGTTTTCTCCCTGCTCCTCCCAAATTGACATCTCTTTGCCTGGGCTCATTTTCCTTGGGTAGTAGCCCCATAATTCCAGCTGTGCTGAAGTCCCAGTGGATTGGCCAACCACTCTCTGCCACAGCTTCCACAAAGCATTCTGCTAGGGGCGGGGGAAGGGGAGGCATAGAGAGAGTCTCCTCACCCTCCTCCTTTGCTCATCATGTATTTTTGCTTTGGAGAGAATAGAAACAAGTGAACTCCTGGGCTACTTGAGCACTTATCCCCAGTGTTGAAAAGGGAAAGGAAAAGAATCTTGACATAGTCACATAGATCCTCTTGTAGCCTACATACATTTTTTAAGACTAAAGAAGTGTGAAGAGCTCATAGGAGTTAGAGATGAAAAAAGGCATGGACCATTAAAGCTGTCCTTTGCACTCCAGATATAGGGTGTACTGGAGACCAACTGCTACCCTGTATACATTCAAGTCCAAAGTTGTCTTTAATTTCTCTCTTGTGTTTGTGTTTGATGAGGAGATAAAACAAATCTTTTTTCACCCAATAATATTGAACTTAGCCATAAATGGTAGATTTTATCATAACTATTGAATGACTGGGGTCACTGAAGAATTTTTATTTTTTGCATGTGTGTGAGTGTGTAAAATATATATCTATAATATGAAAACAGAACTTCTGAAATGTACTTTACTTAAGTAACTATTTTATATTGAGAGGTATCATTATTTATTTCAGAATATGGGCTACAGTATAGTGCTTAGAACAGGAGTGGGCAAACTACGGCCTACGGGCTGGATCCGGCCCGCGAGCCATTTTAAGCCGGCCCCTGCGCCGCACCAAGCGGCTCGGCCCCACTCCGGCTGGGTCGGGGCTGCACCACGTGGCTTGGCCCCACTCCGGCCGGGGCGCTGGGTCGGGGCCGCATCACGCGGCTCGGCCCCGCTCTGGGGGGCGCTGGGTCGGGGGCCACACCACTGAGCCTCTCCACACGCCCCAACCCTCTGCCCCAGCCCTGATCCCCCTCCTGCCCGCCGAACCCCTCGGTCCCAGCCCAGAGCACCCTCCTACACCCCAAACTCCTCATCCCCAGCCCCACCCAAGAGCCCACACACACCCCTTGCACTCTAACCTCAATTTTGTGAGCATTCAAGGCCCTCCATACAATTTCTATTCCCCGATGTGGTCCTCGGTCCAAAAAGTTTGCCCACCCCTGGCTTAGAACGTATGCTGGTGTTATTGTTAAGACCAGTGAATCAACTGGATTTGATTTAGCATTTGATAATTATATTGGAATTGGTCATGTGCCTCTTCTCGTTTTCTGTTATTTTGCATGCTTGCAATCCCAGTGCAGGAAAGGTGGCCGGAGGAAAAGGATTGTGTTTGGTTCCCAAATATCAAAAGTAAGAGTTCAATGACCCCTTAAGCTTTAAAAAAAGGAGCGAGGGCAGCCATGCCAGTCAATATGATACTCCTACTGGCTGATCTTCGTGTGTGAAATGTTATAGTTTGTAAATCCCTTAGCTAGTTGTCCTATTTAAACTCACTTTGCCTGGCTTTTTTGTGTTGATTCTTAGATGCTGAATCCACAATACTGGGCCCTATAGTTTTACTGTACAAACTGTCACATATATACAAATTTTAAAATAGCTTGTTCAGCACACAGTGTGGCATGGGAACTCAGAAAGGCCTATAAAGGAACTACCTGGGATTTTGCACCCCTCTTTTCTTATAGGACAGTGATACGCAAGTAGAGGAATTGAGAACAAAGGAAGAGAAGATACCTCTTTGTTAATCATAATCTTATAGAATAATTATTTGACAAGTCCCCCTTTACTATGTCTGTACAAAAGCAGGCTCATATCTCAGTCACACCATAAAGCTTGTAGAGACTTTCTTTCCTCAGTATGTGGTGTTGATATCAACAGGATCGATTGCTGTGGACATTATGGAGAGAGGAACAGGCCCTAGAATTTGAACATTACATACTTTCCCTTATCATTTCAGCTGCAAGTGATATAATGCAACTTATTGCTTTGTGATTTCAGAGCTCTTTAGAACTACTGACACTATTCCAGTAACTGTGAATCAAGACTAATGTTAAAGGGACTAAATTATTACATATAGAGAGGATGTGTGAACTTTAAAGCTGGGTATTTCATAGACTACTTCATTCTATATTTCAGTGTGGACAGAAGTGAAACATAGGGTCAGAATTCCATCAGTTCACATAAAGTCACTAGTAGATTTAGAAAAATATTTCCCTCCTTTTGAATAGAATGGAAGTCCCTTAGTAGAAAAACTATATATGAATCTGTGTGTGCATGTGAATATCTCATCAATGTTACTAAAAGTGCAATGAGGGTACAATAGGCTTCCAAAAAATAAAAATCATGGACCAGATTCTAACCCTGTGCTTTGGCTGCTTTGTATCACACCAGCAATGGAATCTGGTCCTAAAACCATTTTTACTGTCCTAAGGAAAGTGTGATCATCCAGTAGCGAAGTATTAGCATAAATTCAAAGCTGAGCTTTAAAATACCATGCAGGGACACCGTGCCTATATATAAGAAATGTGTATAGATATATTTACACTTAATTAAGTAAAATAATTTTACTAAAGCGCTCATCTGGAAGGAGGAGGAAAGAATACTTTACTGTGAAAACAGATTTATATCTACAATATTCGGAGTTAGTTCAGATGTAAAACATATATACGCCAGAATGCAACTTGGGGATTATGTACTGGACGCAGAGTTGATTATTATATATGGGGCGTGAGCAAGAGGGAGAGTGTGTCATGGGAGTGATCTGACATCTGAAATATCGTTCAGTAGGAAAGGCATGCAAATGTAGCACATAATGTGAAATGGAGATTTGTAATATGGATCGGAGAAGAGAATAACAGATGGATCATCAGAGAGGAATAGTTATTAATGACTACATAGTCTGTACCCAGATTCTTGTGCGTTGTGGCATTTTTGTTTACATGGAAGGACTGGTTTTAAAAGTTTGACCAATAGAGATGAGTTGATGTCAAATGATGATGTATCAGAATTTGAAATACTGTGCATGTCAGATGAGGTTGCTAATCTCTGTGGAGGGGAACTACTTGAGCTGAGTGAAGTGCTGCAAGCTTTTTGTACTGCAGAAGCTCATTGATAATACAGTACTTGGTACAAATGTGGCATAAGAAATTTTTCTTCTTTATCTGGATTGCTGTGGTTTAAGAGAACCTTGAAAAAACACTCAATTATCATCAATATGCTTGTTTCTAAGAGCAAATGAGCCATTTGAGCAATAAGTTACATCCCTTATCATTGCATTCTATTTAAGTGTGATGTCACTATGGTGGTTTGGGATATGTTATTTTGCTGCAGTTCAAGTACAGTCCTGGTTCTTTAATTCCACCTGTTCTTCAGGGGACTTTCTGCCCTAAAGGGTGAATTCCACTGACTAAAATTGAGTTTCTGTGAAACAAGACAATCCCTTCATGGATTTTTTCAGATATCCAAGACTGTAGCTGAGCATCTGGGGAAATTGTTGATCTGAAGTCTGAGTTTCTGCAATTTAATATTGTTTTCTCTCTTTGACAAAGCTGTCAAGTGCATCAAGAACATATAAAGCAAAGGTGGACGTTACCATATGAAATACTGCTTTTCAACAAAGAAAAACAGTGTTCGATTGTTAGAAATGTTAATGCTGTAACTCCTTGTTCCTTTCTAATTGTAGCTTTTAGTTTTGTTAATGTGACTTGTTTCCCTTCCTCCCTGGCTCCTATATGCTGGTCATAAACATTACTGACCAGTTGGCTTTAAATTCTCTCTCCCTGAGAATGTTTCCATTGTAATGTGTATGCTGTTAGTGTTGATGAACATAATACACGATACCACTATCATAGAATATCAGGGTTGGAAGAGACCTCAGAAGGTCATCTAGTCCAACCCCCTGTTCAAAAAACAGGACCAATCCCCAGACAGATTTTTGCCCTAGATCCCTAAATGGCCCCCTCAAGGATTGAACTCACACCCTTGGGTTTAGCAGGCCAATGCTCAAACCACTGAGCTATCCTTCACCCTATGAATAGCAGAGCTGGGTAAAAGATTGTTCAGATGTTCATTCAGTTTCTTAAATAATTTTTTAGTGTATTTCTGTAACTTGTTGATTTTGCTTTCCATTAATCTTCTGGCAAACAAGTTAACTGCTGGAAATGTTTGCTGGGAGAATGAATCTGGACAAATATTATATAATCATGGAAAACAAACTTAAAACTCAGAAAAGTGAATATTCAGAGCAGAAACATGATAGTAAGAGTACACTCATCCAGTCAGAACAGGGACATGCCATATCACTTGTGTCAAATCTAGTCTAATGCAGTTTGAGTTTCAGTACTTGCAACAAATGAGGTACAGAGCTGATATTACTAGTGGACACAACACAGCAAATAATTTAGAATAATAAGAGAAAATTGCATTCTGCTTTGGGATCATTCTGGAACAGTAATATAAGAAAAAATTATTGAACTCTTTATTTGCTGTGAATTTTTCACCTGACCCTAATAAATAGAAAACAACTGTAATAAGCACCATAGTAATGTCTGTAAGTTTATATAAATAAAAGAAAATGATAAACTGTATGTTCTAATATTAAAAATGAAACAACCGTAATAGAGAGAGAGAGAGAGAGAGAGATACTTAGAAACAGATTATACTTGAATTATTCAATATAAAATTTTAAGGTGAGGAAACAGCTTCATAAATTTATGGATGAACTAACACATGATGCCAAGTCAGCATGGGATGGTGGGATTAGCACAAGGCTAGGAATGGGGAAGTTCTGAGTTCTAATCCTGACTGTCCTGTAGACTCACTAGGTGTCTTTGGGCAAGTTATTTAATCTCTCCCTGTGTCCTAATTGGTAAATATCAGAATTATACTCACCTGTTTGACAGGGATGTTTTGAGGATTAGATAATAGGCC
>NW_020664446.1:18591276-18612424 GCF_002925995.2 Terrapene triunguis
AAAGCTTATACCCAAATAAATCTGTTAGTCTTTAAGGTGCCACCAGACTCCTTGTTGTTTCTTAAAACAGTGATTATTTATTTTTTAGCACTCTCCTAATTCTCTTTTTTAATCTTTCTCATTTTTTTCTGTGGCTAGCCCTGAATGTCTTGTATCTTGCATTGTTTAGGCTTATTATATTATTTGCAAGATAATGCATATAAATTTTGCTTAGCTGGTTTTTAAATATTTTCCACATTTCTCATTTTATTTGCACCTTTGGGCCAAACTGTGTTTGCCTTACTCACTCAAATGGTCCTGTTGACTGGATCTGAATCATGCAAGTAGGATGAGTAAGACTGGCCCTTTAGAAATAAAACTCAACTTAATTTATTAATCTTCTCATATAGTACTCACACATTCTATACAGGTGGAGCAGTAGCACCCAGCTATATTGAAGTACCCTAATATCATCTAAAGAATATGATTTACAGTAGATAGAGTACATTGGCTGGTCAGAACTAGTATGAGGTATAATATCTGTTAGCTTACCTTTTTCTGACATTTTAAATATTGTTTTACTGAAACTGATTCCCCTTCAGTGATGACTGCTTCTAGTTTTTTCTTGTTTTCTTCATTCAGATGTTCTTATTGTTGGATATTTCATTTTTTTCAGGTATAGAATAGTTTTGAGAAGGTCTAACTCATGGCTTCAAAATTTTAGATTTCCCAGCATTATCTTTATTGTTTTCTGTATAAGAACGAAGTGGTAAATATTAACAGATTGGCACTCTAATGTTTTCCATTCATTGTAAGGTCACATTTCCTCATTGTTTCATTTTTCCCATTAAAAGGCCAGCTGAACTATTAGTAAATCCATAATCAATGGTAAATTTCTTTTTCTTTTTTTAAATACAGAAAGAGCCTGCTATCCCAGCAGATGTTTCCATCTCTAAAAGTACTCTGTACTCCCGAATCAGCACTTCTGAGGCAGAAAATACCACAGATCTGCTCTACCAGCAAGAAGATTTGGATTCTGCACTACGAATTGCCAGACAGGAGGTAACTTTTTATAGTCTCTGGAAATAAGAAGTTTCTTCTGTTGGTAGTTTACTTCTTCCTAGTTTTCTCAAAAGCAATTCACCTGAACTAGACATAGTCTGTATTGAAAACTGTGGGCCTGGTTCTTATATACAGTAAGGCCCCTTTACACTGCTCTGGCAGTGTAAAAGGGACTTAAAATGGAAGTAGGTTTTATTTGCTTGGTGTAGATGAGAATCAGACCCAGTATATGGAAATGTGTATTATTTATTTTACATAACACTGTGCAGTTACCTATACAACTTGAGCAATGGAATATTGGTTTATCTTTTTAAAACAAATGTTATAAGGCTTCTACTTTTTATTATTTTATAGTGCCTCATGGTGCTTCACATAAAATATGAAAGACTGGTCCCTGCCTGAAAAGATGATACAATCTAATGTTAGAAAAGCACAGACTGTGTGGATATAACATATACCAGGAGGGGGAGGGACAAGGAAGAATGTAGGTTATGGATATTATGATTCCATGGTTACTCAGTTCAGACATACATGCACGAGAGTAGAACGTTTCTTCAGGACAGATCCTGAAGCATTACTCAAGAATTTAAAGATTTGGTCCCTTGTGGAATCCGATATAAGGGCACTCCTTCTACAGAGGAATAGAATAGCTCTGTAAAAGTATCTACGTGTAATTAGGGAGGAGCATAAATTTAAACACAGGATTTACCACCTCTCAAAAGAGTTTGGGGAAGTTTGAGTTGGGTTCCACATACACAAGTCTGAATGCAGGCCTTATGTTTTGAAATGGAAAAATTCCTTGGGAGTGTATAGATTTGGATCCAAATCTAGATATGAAATCTGCAGCGCAGGCCTTTCTCTAGTATCAGCATTGAATATTAAATTTAAAAAGCAGTTGTATAACCCATTAAAATATAATTTAGTTCTAGTATCTAGCTACCTAGCTGTCTTAATGAATTCCTTGGATTTACCTAATTTTCTTACAACCTGTTTCCCTTCCTCTGTATAGACTGTGGCCAAAGAAAGAGAAGTATCTGAGTGGAAAGACAAATATGAAGAAAGCCGAAGGGAAGTGATGGAGATGAGGTGAGGCAGTCATTGATAAGATTAATTTAATCTTTCTGCTTATGAATATCCACAAACAAACTGGGATTTGCACAAATGTACTAGTTATTAGAAATTTTTCAGTATTTTTTCTGGACTACACACTTTGGATTGATCCTAAATCATTTTCTGCTAGTTTTTGCTATTCACTACTGGTGAAATTTACCACTGTTCAGATAAACATAAGGCCAAATCACCACTTTAACCGCATAAAATTCTCAAAATAGTGAGAGTTAAGAGGAGTTGGTGCATTTGATCTTAGGCTGGTTCTCTGCCCAGGGGTAAACTTTCCCCTATTCAGGCTATGTTGTTTAGTTGTCATTAGTCAGATAGATAACATGGTATTGTTTCTGTTCTCTGGCTGAATGTATGCACCTGCACTTTTTGTAGGAATATTCACACCGGTAAATTTAATAACATTTGTGCCAGTAAAATTCAATTGCATGAATGTTTGCAGAAGGTGAACACAAAAAGAGCACGAACAGTACAGGCAAAGCAGATTCATTTACACATCCAAGTGACTATTGGCAAAGAAGTTTTTGGCAGTATTCACCCAACTCTTGAGGTCATTTTAAAGTTGTACATAGAAGGAAGATCAGCTTGATTTTGTTTTTTGGGTCTATTTCTACCATTCCAAAGGGTGATGGTGAACTGTAGCTTCTCTCTGAAAGACACTGTATTTTGATATATTGAGTGGTATTGCTCAAAGGATCAGTATTGTTTTTCCCCTTTGCTGAAATTTTGGTCTTGGTACCAGATGTGTACCAAATGATTGTTTTCCTTATTATTGGTATCATTGCATAAATAGGTTGTACAAGACCAAGTGAGACACAGGATGAGCTGGTCTGTCTCACCAAACTGGGCCTGAGAATATGATTAATAGGAAAAGAAACCTGATAACAGATATTATAGAGGGTCTTTAAGGTTTTTAATTTTTTTCATGTATTTTTAAATGTTTATCTTGTAAATAAGAGCCCTATTTCAGGCCTATTTTTTTAGTCACTCCTCTAAGGAGCAAACTACCACAACCACATCTGAGGCTTTACAGGAGGGAGGAGGGGGGTTCTTAAAAACTTTTCTTGCAAAGACATTGCTTAAACAAGCATTTTAAAGCAAAAATGTAAGGGTCATTTCAAATCCTGATCTATATGTACAACTCCTGCTGCTATCAAGGAGGGTTGTATGCCTGGATCAAGGATAATAACATAATAGTGGATAGAATTGGAGAGCTAATTGTGTACTGCAAAATGTGGACTGAATATTAGGAAAATGTTTTTTTGACGTTAGATCTTCTGAGGTCGTGAAATAGTCTCACAAGGTTCACCTTGAACTTTTAAATCTAGACAGGGCAAAACACTAGAACATTTTCTGTAGCAAACAGTCCTACAGTGGCAAAGAAATGGACAGGATGGTCTCCTGTCTTTCTATTTCTAACTTGTATGGGCTAGTCTAGACTGGGAAATTACATTGTGTTAGCACATAGTGTTTAACAACAAGTTTGATGCCATAACTCCTCAGGTTCCTGTTCTAACACCATGTAACTTCCTAGGATAAACAGAGCTGTTAAAGACATGATGTGTCTCTAAAATTTTTCCTACTGTAGCTATTGAACTCTTCTGTGGATGCTTATAGAGCCCTTCCTTTCAACGGAAAATCCCTACAGCTAACTTTGTTTTTGAATTTAAATTGCCTTTTTACAGCAAAATTCATGCTTTGAGAGCAGCCTCAGCAACTCTGAGCAAATCCCCAGGTGGATGCTACAGAGCTGTGCAGTTCTTGCCAAAGCTCTGCCCTACTTTTCCACAAATAGCACAGCACGTGACAGTGCATTTCCTGGTTCCAGTCCTGCAAAGAGCTCTACAAACCTGGATCATTATTTGAATGTGGAGTCTCACTGAGGTCAACATGACTTCCCAGCTGAGTAAGGGTCATGCTTTTCTGACCCCTCGACAGGACTGGGGCTAATAGGGGCAACATTGGGCCAATGAGACTAAGTACAGTGTTCATTAAGGGTGGACTTTACATTAATTGCTGGAGTCACTTTTAACTTGGGTTTCACTTTGTTTTTGTTTAGATGGAGAGGTTATAAATAACTCATTTGTATTTTGGGGGGTTATCCCATCACTTCCCCATTTGTTATCAACTTCTGGACTTGAGCTTTCTCCCACCCCAGAACACAACCCTATTTGCAATACACTTTCCCAAAATGCAGCAATTAAAATCGACTTTACAGAACACAAACAAAAAAATGTAAAAGGGATATTTTGAATACGCATTTCAGGTGAACTAAGCACATGGTTATTTTGTTTTGATAGACAGTCATATGTGGCTCATCATTCAAAGAACAGCGATGGCTAGTCTCATTTCATTAGCTTGATTTGGCTTTGGGAAAGAATGGATCAGCTTTTCAAATCACTTTTAATCTGCTTATTTTGGTTAACCTCTTTTCAAGAAGAAAATTCAAAGCAGGATGTGACTGTATTATTTAAAATATGGACTAAGCATAAAAGTATCATTTTGCTGATCGTTTTACAGAAATTGCACAAAATTAGGGCAATCATGTGCTGCATGATTGACTATTTTGTGAGATTTTTTTCAGTCTTAAGAACTGAATGAATGTCCCTTACTTTGTATTTGACGTGCGTAGGATTGGGTAGCTATCTTTAAAATGATGGCCTCTCAACTTTTTCCTAACCAACCTAACTTTCCTGTGAAGTTTAAAGTAAAAATAAACACAAGCCAATCAAAAGAGAGAGAGGAAAAAAAGGAAGAAAATTGTGTCCCGTTTCCCTTCCTCCCCCCCCCCCCCCCCCCCGACATTAATCAAACTGCCCATGGTTCCAGATCCTAAATGAAAATATGACCTTGATATAATTCATGGTTGGTAAAGTACTTTAGGATTATTGTGAATAGAAGATGCTATACAAAATCAAATTCTCCTCTCTTCCTTTTATATTCAAATGGCAAATTAAAAAATTAGAATCAGCATTTGAACTGCTTGGTTGTATTGAATTTATTGCTCGGTTATTTTTGTTTCATAGAGTCAATAATAATGCAAGAGCCTCAAACAAAATAGTACAAGAGATTATATGGCTTCTAAGTGTGCGTGAAGTGGATCTGTATTGCATTTTGCCATGATATAAGTGCAGCTATTTAATAGCCTTGTTATTCAAGTAAGCAATTAGCAACTATAACATTTGCAAACACAGCTTTTCTTTTCATTTCTTTTATAGGAAAATAGTTTCAGAATATGAGAAGACGATTGCTCAGATGATAGGTAGGTGTTACTGCTATGGAATATGCTTTTGTAGACTCTGAAGAGAGCACAGAAATATGTTTATGGCTGGAGGCCTAATTCTGACCTTGGATACACCCATTGAACTCCTATTGACATTCATGGAAATTGTGTATACATCTGAGGCCTGGTCTACACTACGACTTTAATTCGGATTTAGCTGCGTTAATCCGAATTAATCCTTAACCCGTCCACACAACGGATCCAGTTACTTCGAATTAAAGGGCACTTAAAATCGATTTCTGTACTCCACCCCGACGAGCGGAGTAGCACCAAAATCGATTTTGTAAATTCGAATTAGGGGTAGTGTGGCCGCACACCACCGAATTAATGTGGTTAAAATTAATGGTGTAGTGTGGCCGCACACCACCGAATTAATGTGGTTAAAAACCGAATTAATGTGCTCAGTGTGGCCGCGCACAATCGAATTTATACAATCTGTTTCCCAAATTCGAATTATCTAAATTCGAATTAATCTCGTAGTGTAGACGTACCCTGAGGGCAGAATTATGTGCTGCTAGTTTAAGCAGAAACTATAATCGGAAGCGTTCAAGATTGTCCCAGATTTCTCACCAAAAGCAAGCTATTCCATAGAAAACATGTCCAGAATGCACAACTATTTTGGCTGAGATTCAAGAATATCTCTCGCAGAAAGGCATTTGTGTCATTTAACTTACTCTTATCAGACACACACAACTTTTTTCTTAACTACCAGCACCAAAACTTGGTTCTTCACACCAGCAGAGGCCATTTTTTGTAGGTACATTTATCCCAGCAAAAACATGAATTAACTCCACTCCCAGATCAGAGATCACTAGGGGCCAAACCCTGAGTGACTTACTGAAGTTAAGGGGCTTTTGAAATATAAATTATGAGAGGATCTACCCCTAGAAAAGCTGGGAAATATCTGTTCACAAAATGTCTTGCAAATAAAAGATTACTTACAAAGTTTCTCAAAAACAGAAATTGCAAGACTCCTGGACTCTGCTGGCATTTTAGGCCTAGCTCAAAAGGCCCTGTTTTAAAAAGCCTTCTTTGGAGGACCTCCTAACCCTTATTATCTTCAGATTCTGGCTTTCTTGTTATAGAAGGTTCTCAGCTTGCGAGGCGGGGCAGAGTGGCTAGTGTTGTGTCCAGCAGGATGCTTCATTTGGAGCTTTGTCTCCGAGGGCCAGGAAAGGTAGGCCAATCAGAGATAAACTTATATCTATTTCTTTTGGAATGTGAGCTTCAGAAGGGAGGTCAGCTCAGACTAATGACTTCATCAAAGAGAGGGGAAAGCGGTTGTATTGTAATGTGCTCAGAGGATTTCTGCTGTTCTTTACAATATAACATTATTTATAGCAGAGAATGGTCATGGGAAGTACCCAGTAAAGCTCTATATGTGTGGCATGTAATGTGTATGTGCCTCTATCTTACAAATAGACTGATAATGAGAAAGGTTTTCATAACATCTACTGGAGTATTATCATTGACACTTATAAATGTCATTGCATTACCCTCTGTTGAAACTGGCACTTTCCATTTTTTATGTATCGTACTGCATGACACCAAATGTTTTGATTATTGTTATCATTTCTTCTACATTAATATCGCTAAAATTAGAGTAATATGTTCATAATGTTGGCACTTCCCCACATATACTGCATAGATCTATGGGCTGGATGTTGTGGAAGGAGTAAGTGAGTAAGAAGCTCAGAACATGAGTTAAACATATTTCATTTAAACCAGTGAATTATAACAGACTTGCTTGTTTTTGCCCAAAGCAAAATAACAACAATAATAATAATGATTAATAATTTGACTATTTTTGCACCGAGAGATCTCAACTTCTTTTCATGTAAATAGTAGAACCTTAGGGAGATACATTCCCTCCCCTGCAGATCACTGATTTCATTCACTGCAGCATTGTGCGTCTCTCGCCATTCATGTGAAAAATGTAAATAAGCATTGCATAAGTGACTTCAGAATAAGATCTTAAACTCCTCTTCAGGGAATGCTGACCTAACTTCTCTTACCCTTTCGAATTTAAGAGCTTTAAATCCCCATTTAATTTGGATTGTCTTTACTTGGTGCCCTGCCATTTGTAATGCACATTTTATAATAGCAGAAAACACATTGGGCTGAATTCTCCACTATTTTACACTAGATTTATGCTGGTGTGTCTCCAGTGAAGTTGGTAGAGATGCAACAGCATAAAACTGGCTCAGTGCTGTGGAGAATCAGACCCTAGAGTCTTCCGAATGTGACTTTGCTGATTTCTTATACAATCTGAAATTGCTTCCTATGTTTCATGTCCAAGAGTCATAGATCCCAGGACTGAGTTGGCTTTTCCCTGTGTCAAATGTTTTCATCCAGTATCCCAGATAGGTCTTCTTTTTAGGGTTTTGCAGCACATAGCCAGGGAGACTGAGGATATATTCCAATTTTTTACGTTCCAGTACTTAAGTCTGTATTGAGCCTCCACACAGAAATGAACTGCCACAACAGGAACTTAGGAAGTTCTTCAATCTCACCTGGCCATACATTTGGTCAGATACTACAGCTGTCCTTTTCTTCCAAGCCAGTTTGAATAGTTAACCATCAAAATATTCTTTTTCAGTGACTAATATTTCAAGTTCTACTTTTAAGCTATTTAGAGCACTTTATTTTCTACCTGTTGGAGGGGACTACTTATTTCCACATACACAGTAATTTCAGTGTGACATAATTTTTGTTCAGTTAGTGCTTGGAGCTGTACAAAGGGACCTTGGTCTGTGACTATGGCTCCTAGCAGCATGGTGGTAATAATAATAATAATTATTATTATTAATTATTATTATATAAATTAATGATGCAAGAATGTACAGCACAGGAATTTTATAGAAAAGGGACGCTGTAGGTAGTAGCAAATGGGTGTCCATTACAGATGACTTACTTTAAACTGCACACACAATTTTTCAGATTGCAGCTTACTATGTTGTTAGCACGTTTAGCCTTTGCCTGAAGGTGAGCATTCAGTGTTCGAAATTTATAAATAAAATATAATTTAATAGCTGTACATCTCAGTCAAAGCTGCTCCTATCTATTTATTTTATAACTAGCCTGTTAAGGCACCCATGACTAGGAGGCCTGAGCTCCTTTCACTGACACACTATCAATTTTATATCATGTCATGTTTGGTGAATGCAAATTGCTGTCAGTGAAATAGTGTCACCGTGGAGTAAATTCTAAGGAACTGCAGCTGTTTTCTTTATCATTATTTCCAACAAATGAAGAATAATTAAAATTTCTGGTCTCTGATCACAGAGCAAACAGTAAGATCCTTATACTTCGAATTCATACAAGTTGATGATGCTTGTTAAATGGTGTCTAATTGTGTCAAAACAGGATCTGTAGCAGGTATTTAGAAGCATGGCTCTAAATTATGTTATTAATTTTGGATAAAGATGAGCTCACTTAATTGAATAAGGAATAGGGTCATTTAGCGTGTAGAAAAAAGCTGATTGGCAATATACTATACCTGTACTCGTGAAAAGCCAGGTGTGCATTGTTGTTGCAAGCAATGCTGCCTTAATGATAAAACAAAATAAGGAAAATAGTGTACTTCAACATGAGTACACTCACCTGAATTGTTTCTATTTATGACTGAACCCTTCTGATCTCTTTAGAAAGCCATCTACTAGAAGTCGACTTAATTACAACTGAACCTATTTCTCTAATCCCTTTGAAGGAATATTCAATTAGGTCAATAGGTCCTAATAGAGCTTTTCTAGAATGCCTTGTCTCTATATATAACTCATTAATGGGGATTTTACCATTGACATCAACGGGAGCAGATCCTAAATTTGCTAGTTTATACATGTAGGGACAAATATTGCTCTATTTAACTCATCCAAGAAGTTCCATTCTGTCATCTGTATTGTGTGGGTGAGAGCACTGTAGCTGTCAATACATAGCTCCATACCCAACTAGTGCTTTTTGCATTTATGTCTTTGCTTCCTTTTTCATTAAATTAATTCCAGTTTGCCTCAGCATCTATTGCATGTTTGTACACATGCGCGTGCACGCACACACACATACACACACTCTTAGCATGCTCTGTTCATGAGAGGCTCATAGAGTGGACTAGTAATAGTGTTGCAGATCAGGAATGGGGGTGCATCAGCTGAACTGTGTAAGAAAGCTTACACTGCCCTTGTTTTCACTGTGTTGGGCTCAAGTCAATTCTCCATTATAAAATTCACCACTCGGCAATACTTATGTGGTAACTTGTCCTGGCCCTTTGTAGAAGGATGCATTTCACCAATGGTCCTTTGCTTTCGTGAGCATCATATTCATCTATATTTTTTTCCCGAAAGGTCCATTTTGTGGTTCCTTTTCACCATTGCAATGGAAATGTATTTGTAATTTTTCTCTCCAAAAACATATTCATATATTTCAAAGTTAAAAGATGTTTTTTTAAAATCTCATTATAAAAAGAAAAGAATGTTATGCTTTCTGCATTACAGGTTGTTGAGCATTAATTTATTTCTGCTTTCCTAACAAATTCCCTGATTTTCTATTTTGCTTCCATTTTTTTTGCTTCTTGCTATTTGCTTGCAAAACAAATAAACAGGCAAACCTGGTAAGTAATGCTTTTCACCAACTTTGACATATTGCTTTTTTTTTTTTTTTTTTTTTTTTTTTTTTTTGTATTTGCCTCATCCCCATTAAATAATGCAAATATTAACTGAGATTGAAAATAGGTTTGAAAGATATTGGGTAATATCTTTCTTTTGCTAGTATCTGTTTTTCTCTGGTTCTTTCAATAAAAATATCATTTTTAAGTATAAAGGAGGATTTTCTTATTTGTGAATTGTGGACAGTATGTTCAAGTGATGTGGAAGCCATTTTAATTAAGGAATTATATAAGCTTGTCTATAAATATTTGTAATTGTCTAACTAGGATTTTGCTGGCAATTTATTAGCTGCACAGTACTACTGAGCAGGGAAGTCACTGAAGTTAAGTGATAGAAAATATCTATTAGGTCTTCCAATCTCACCCCAGGCAATGCTGGATTAGTTTCCACAGTGTATATTCACACTTTGTCCAACACTGTTTAAAATGTCTCAAGCAATGGGGCTTTCAACATTCCCCTTAGGACACTGTTCTTAAGTTTCCTAGAGCTCGTGGTCAGGAAGCTTTGTCCCGATAGTTTACATTTTCCTTATAATTTTATCCAGTACTGCCTTGTACCACCTAAATAATTCCTCTCCTTCTTTGGGATCTAAGTTTGGGACCTGGCCAGATGTTGGCATGAAGGCATGACAGGGACAGCATGCAAGTCATGAGGGAGATGAAGTGAACACCAAATGTCACTCTCTTCTAATCTCCACTGGCCAACTAAAGGGGGGAGGGGGGGGAGTGGTGATCAGCTTTGGTGGGAGCTGGTCCAGCCCTTCTTGATATAGGGAAGGTTGTCAAGATTCAAGGAGGTGGAGGGAAAGGAGCTTCCTTTATGAATGTGAAGAGGTGTGTCACCGGGTGTGGTGAATTCTTTACAGTGCAGATTGCCCTAGAAACAGAAGGAGAAGGAAGTCACTGAAATATCATAGGGATTAGTGTAATTGCTGACACTGAAAAAGGCAAAATTTTGTTTTCTTGAGTGTACATTAAGGGTTCGATCCTGCAAACAGTCCCACACATATGGAAACTTATTCCCGCATGGAATCATAAGGAGGTGAGATTTGGTGCAGGAAAATGGCCCTGTACCTGCAGATCTGTTTCAGGATCAGGGCCTTAAGTGGCATGTGATCCTTAAAAAAACAAAACAGAAATAAAAACTATCATTATGATGGGACTTCAGCAGAAGACCCCTGAGAAGACTAGGAAGATAAATGAGGGATGAAAAATGGAAATGGTTCTCCCTTTATTCCCTTGTGTCTATAGATATTCACAGCATTTCTTTTAGAGATCACAGTTGAAACAAGTACTTAGAATTTCTTAACAGTGTTTTCTAAAATATTATTAAAGGGAAACTCTGAAAAGTGACATGGTATTGTGGAGTTTAGTGTTTCTCAATGGTTTCTCCTTATCAGATGTGTACAGTTTACAAGTGAAAGAATGTTATTTTAGTTCCCACGCTAGCTCACTCACCATGAGAACCACTCTGGTTTTGCATCTCATACATCACCCGTAATAAAAAAAAGTTTGCAGGCCAAATTATGCCCTCAGCCACACTTGTTTAATGCCAGTGCTGTCAGTGAGTTTGCACAAATGTACTGATTGGAACTTTGAAAACCATTTTCAGTTGATGGACAAGATGGAAAACCAGCTCATTTTCTCTCAACTGCATTGGCTCAGCAGGGCTAACAAAATAAGCAGTAGAAACCTCTGAATACCCAGGAGGAGCAGATGATCCGAGTATGAGAGTGCCATTTCTATGTCGTCACGTTTCCGAGTTGAACTGCACTTCAAAAAGTTAATTTCAAACTACAGCCTCAATTTAAATTAAAAATTGAATTCTGTTCCATATCTGAGAACACAATAGGGCTAAATGGTTTGTGTAAAAAACACGTTGGAAAGTTGCAAGAGAACTTGGTACCTCATCTAAACTTCCATAACAGATTTAAGAAAACAGTATAAAATTATCTTTCACAGTTGTGTTTTCTTTACAATGTGTAACTATTCATAATGGACTTTGAAATATGGAACGTTGGAATCGTAGCTTGTGGTATGAAAAGTGAAGCATTTTAATAAACAGAATATCAGAGCTTCCTTTCTATATTTGCGAAGAGGTGCCAGTTTATCTCTTGAGTCATCACCTGGAGAAAAGAGTGGTGGAATATTTTGTATAGAATCAGGCTCTTCCCTGACTTCATTCCTGGTTTTGAAGTTACAGAGATGAGAAGATCAAAAAAGATGCTGTTGTACTTGACTCCTATGTTTATCATAGAGCTGAACTTAGAAAATATAAATCTGGTGCCAAGTTTCCTGACTTGCATTGGCCTACAATACACAGCAAAATCATATCTCAATTCTACATAAACTGAAGGCCTAATTTCTCAAGAGTAATTAAATAAAGCCAGCAGTTTGTATTGGATTAATCACTATGCCAGGAGGCATTGAGATTGAGCATTACAAAAAATGTATGCCACATATCAATATCGTGCAGAAATTTAACTTACTTACGGTTAGCTCCTCTTTGGTGCAAAAAGGGAGAATCCAACCTCTCTTTCTTTAATGTGAACTGAGTTCAAAGTTATATAAATCATCAGTGTCAAGATATGATCACATTTGTTTCTCACATCAAAAAATAAAATCTACTATAACTAGAGAAATTATACTGAGCATAGGATTATGCCTCTGTATAATGCCTTTTCTGGATCCAATACAAACAGTTCACTATTAATACAAGCTATACAGCAGAGTATCATAAAAGCTACAGGTGATAGTCATTCAGTGTTCTTAACATAACCCATTCTATACTCTTGCTTTTTTACAGAGGATGAACAGAGAGAGAAATCTGTCTCCCATCATACTGTCCAGCAGCTAATAGTGGAGAAGGAACAAGCTTTGGCAGACCTGAACTCTGTGGAGAAATCACTGGCAGACCTTTTTAGGAGATACGAAAAAATGAAAGAGGTTCTGGAGGGATTTCGGAAAGTAAGTCAAAGTTAAAGATAGTGCAGTTTAAACTCTCCTCCTTCCAAAAAACTAAAGAAACTCTCTTGTAGGTATATACAAATATTACTTACTTTTAGCTACGGTCATTGTTTTGCGTCTTTTGTCCAAGTTACAAATTGACATTAGATTGTAATGCGGGGGGCGGGGAGATGTATGTATGTGTTTATGCTTGATTATGAGGGAATAGCTCCAGAAGTATTAGAGTATTATTGAAGAACAACTTTGTATATGCTACACAGCAACTGCACTATATATTGTGTTCATGGTGATTTGAATTATCTATTTATTAAGAGACGGCTCACACATAGCTAGCATTGTTGGCATTCCACCTATAAGTTCTTCTGATTGAGGACCATGTCTTCTTATAAGTTTGTATAGGGCTTAGGGCAGTGGGGGTCCCAAACCTGTAAAACAAATAATTTCACTCAAGTACAACATACGAAGTGCAGTATTGTAACATTTTGGCTCATAAAATATTGCCTCAGATGACGTGTGTGTGTGTGTGTAGCAATATATTGCTACAGGAGTTTAAATCCTGTAATTTCACCAGCACAGACTGAAAACTGTCACCTTGTTTACTGATATGCCATTGACACTT
Organism: Terrapene triunguis; assembly: GCF_002925995.2. Taxonomy (NCBI): domain Eukaryota; kingdom Metazoa; phylum Chordata; order Testudines; family Emydidae; genus Terrapene; species Terrapene triunguis. The sequence goes on from NW_020664446.1 coordinate 18,604,963, forward strand.
CAATCTGCTCATTTAAGAATGAAGAAGTGTTAAAGAAATGTGCCCAGGAGTATTTATCACGAGTAAAGAAAGAGGAGCAGAGGTACCAAGCACTCAAAGTTCATGCTGAAGAAAAACTGGACAGGTAATTGCTTGAGTGTTTACCTTTTCAGGTGTTTAGATTATAGGAACATCCTCAATAGACAGGCCTAATATTTTATGACTTGCAGCACTGTATGCCTATATTTTACCTTACTGAGTACATGTTCATCTGAGATGGGGAGGGCCTGGGCTAATAAATCACCAATAGCTTTTCTTTATTTTTTTTTTCTGTGGGGAGGGGGGCAAATCCATGGCCACAAGTGAGCACTAATCACCAACACTATACTAACTGATCACCGAGAACAAGGCAAAACTAGTTGGTAAACTACAGTGGTACTCTATGAAATGGACTACATGAAGGGCCTCCTCCTAAGACAGACAGCTTCAGGGGGTTTCTTTGCTAGTTTGGTAAGATCAAGTAAGGGCATGGCTACACTTGCAGATGTAGAGCGCTTTGAGTTAAACCAGCCTTCATAGAGCGCAGTAGGGAAAGCGCTGTAGTCTGTCCACACTGACAGCTGACAGCGCACTGGCGTGGCCACATTAGCAGCTCTTGCAACGACCACAGAGAGCAGTGCATTGTAGGAGCTATCCCAGCATGCAAGTGGCTGCAACGTGCTTTTCAAATGAGGGGGGTGGGGTGAGTGTGACAGGGAGTGTGTTGTGTGTATGTCAGGGGAGAGAGAGTGGGGTTTTGGGGGGGCTGAGAGCATGTCAGCATGCTGTCTTGTCAATTCAGACAGCAGCAGACCTGCCTCCCCTCCCCCCCAGCATTCCACAGTATGCTTTGCTTTGTCTCGGAGCAGATAAGCATGCCGGCTGTCAAACAGAGCTTTCAAAGGGCATATTCAAAACAATGACAAGAATGGCCACTTGACTTAAGGGGATTATGGGACGTTTCCGGAGGCTGATCAGAGCGCAGTGATGCAACACCTCATTCACACTAACGCCGGGGCACTCCAGCGGGGGCGCATCAAACGTTATTCTACTCGCTGAGGTGGAGTACCAGGAGCGCTCTAGCCGTGGAGTCAGAGCGCTTTACGTGCCTGGCCAGTGCGGACGGGTAGTGAGCTAGGGCACCCGGGGCTCCTTTAATGCACTGTAACTCGCAAGTGTAGCCAAGTGGCTAGTGCCCACTTATGTTTAAGTCTTATGATAATTATCTGAACTAAGACACACAAGAGATATTTCCAAAATGTTAACACCCAAATTGACCTGTGTTAAAAATGGAGTGACATTTGGGTTCACTTCTCCAATGCTCTCCCAGCTTCGTCTAGTCCATGGAAATCAGAGGTGGTCATGGTCAGAGGCTTATAAAGAGCTTCAAGTGAAATCAGTTTTGTGGCATTAGAACAGTTAACTCAGGATGAAACAGTTGATAAAAAGAGCTTCACAGTCTCTATTCAAGGGAGGCCCGGAGTAATGAGACAGAAATATCTTATTATCTCAGTGAAAGGTGGCTGTAAAGTTTCAAGGGCACATTCAAAGTGGGGCCCAGCAACGGCCCATCCACATTCATCCGCCACATCTATTTTAGCTGTTGTTAGCCTTAGTCCTCTCCTTTGCAAGAATTAACATTCACCAGAGCACCCTGTATTTCTGTAGAGCCAATGCTGAAATTGCACAAGTCCGAGGCAAGGCTCAACAAGAACAAGCAGCGTATCAGGCCAGTCTCCGTAAAGAGCAGCTGAAAGTGGATGCATTGGAAAGAACACTGGAACAAAAGGTAATTTAAGCATTTCTGTAGTAAAACTCAGTTACAGTGAGGCAGTTTGCCAGCATCAGTTGCTCTAAAGTAATGCAGTTAACCTGTCTGACCAAATTTAGAATCACAGAATGATCCCATCATGATGATGATGATGATCATTTGCAGGCTAAATCAGAGAAAGAAAATTGTGTGTATCATACATGCATGCCTTGTATTATATGCTGACTTACAAATTGTGTATTTTCCTGTTCGTCTTTGATTAAGCTATATCTGTTTCCGTTTCACTGAAAGGTTTTTTAGTGCACAGGAATTGTGGTTAATTTTTAGAATGTTGATTCTTTTATTTGTTTGTCATTTCCTTGGTTTTTAAATCATGTACTTGCGCCAGCTTTTATCTTTTTTTTTAAGTCACGCATATTTATTGGGATTTACAGAACTAGGAGCGTCACAGTTATTAGCTGTCTGTCAGCTAGGACCCCTAGCTACTTTTCAGAGAAGAACCGTGCTTTGGCAGTGTTGCCAGACCATATGGGGATGGGGAGGTAACAGAGGCCGAAGGCTGGTCTACACTACCACAGTAAATCAATCTATGTTACGCTACTTCAGAGACATGAATAACGTAACTGAAGTCGACGTAGTAAGATCCATTTACTGCAGTATCTTCACTGCGCTGTGTCGACGGGAGACACTTTCCCGAGGACTTCCCTTACGCTTCTCAGGGAGCTGGAGTATACAAATCGATGTGAGAGCATTCTCCCATCGATTCAGCATGTCTTCACCAGACCCGCTAATTGACACTGCTGCACTGATTGCAGTACTATCCATTTCTATCTTTCTTTTGTTATTTGTGGTGAAAAAGATTTTTTCCTAAAATCACATAATAAATGCAAAAGATGCCTTATGTTTATATTTGTTGAAATGTTTATATTTTAAAAGATATTTTTGCACTATCAATTTGTTTTGTTTGTTTTTTAGAATAAAGAGATAGAAGAATTAACGAAGATTTGTGATGAACTGATTGCCAAAATGGGGAAAAGCTAACTTTTAACCAAATTTCTGGACTTCAATATTGAGTGCAATATGACCATTGGCACACTGATGTCCATATATTGATGTGGACAGGTTGTATTTTCACTTTTTCGTATGCACTACTGTATTTTCTTTCTAAATAAAGTTGATTTAATTGTATGCAGTACTAAGATGACTATCAGAATTTCTTGCTATCGTTTGCATTTTCATAGTATATTTCATAGCAAGTTGATCTCAAAGTTCCTGTATCAGGGAGATGGTCAAGTTCTCTAATAAATTACAAGTTGCTTATCCTAGCCTTCCCTTCGTACATGAGTTCCCATATTGGATGTCTTTTGGATTTAATATAAACATGTATTACTTGCATGGGGACTCTTGCCTTAAGGAGTGTAAACTTGATCTGCATTTGCTGATTTGTAAAATAAAATGAAAAATGAAAAAAAATGCATGTCTCAAATAAAATTCTCTATTGTAAATAAATTTTTTCGTTGAAACTTGAAAATAAGCATGATTTTATTTACTTGGTGCTTTCTCTACATGTAATGCCAGAAACGTGGTAAGGGGAAATGCCATTTCTGCTCAAGTAATACACATATGAGTAACTTTACTCACATGAGCAGTGCCATTGTATTTAATGGGACTGCTCACAAGAGTAAAGTTACTCAGGTACATAAGTATTTGCAGATTTGAGCCCGATAGACATGTTCACATGGCCGTAATCCTACAAGGTGCTGAGCACTCCGATCCTGACCCAGCAAAGCACCTTCACAGGTGTGTAATGGGACTACTCATATGAGTAACGTTGCAGGATCCATTTTTATGAGATGGCTTCTCTTAAGTATATTTAGGGTAAGTAGTGAATACATTTTCTTCCTGATATTACTTTAAGAATTTGCCCTATGGAAATGGACAAGTACATCTGGTTAGAAGTATAACCAGAATAAGCTAGATAAGTAGCATTCTGCACACCTCTTCATCCTCTAAGTCATCCTCTACAGAGGATTAGGTATGTAAGACAAGCATTAGGACTTTAATGACAGACAAACTGCTTTCTTTGTCTAATGGTACATCTCTTGGATATCCATGATGAAGACAATCTTCAGCCTGGTTCTTCTCAGCTTGCTTTTTGTAATCAAAAGTAAGTAATTTCAGTCAATTCTGTTTATGGTCTCTGATATCAGACACATGCAAAGAGTGCAGCATCTTTGTCATTAATCTTTTCCAGTCTTGGTTTTCCATTGGTTTTGTGTGCTATAAAATTAGTTTGTTTATGTGGATAACAGAGCAGAATTTTATCTAACACAATTCTTGTAAAATACAATCTTTATACTAATAGATTTTTAATGCATGTTTCCCAGTGGACAGCGAGAGCACCTTCTTGTTTTTGCAAGTTTTAATTCAGTTGTTTAAAGTGCTTATCAAATTCATGCTTACCTTTAAAACTACCGTACAGTTTATACTATGGATCAGCACTGGGAGGAATGAGTCTTAATATTTCAAATGAATGGATACTTTGGGAGAAAATTAGCCCTGGTATCATAGTGACAGGTAGGTGTATAGATCTGGGTAGTGTATTCTATTCACAGTACTGTAAACTGAAGAAGACAGCAATGAAAAAAATACATGTTATACTTTCGGTTAGTTTTAGTGGAATTCGTTTCCTAACTGTACAAAAAGGTGTGATGCCAATTACAGTACGTTAAATAATCTTAGATGTCTTATTACGTGCAAAATACCAAAACCAAAGCAATGTATGGATTGTATGCCTTTAAAAGCAACCTCGAGATCCAAATCTGAGAAATAAAACTTAACTGGATTTTGAAAAATCCTTAGACACACTGTAAGTTAAAAGTTCAGTGTAACTAAATTAGCCATTTTCAGTGTTTGCTTCAGACAGAAATAAAACCAAGAAACTGAACAGTTGCTTTTAAAATATCTTAAGAAGCTCAGGAGCGATACCTATATAAAGTAATTTTTCTTAATGGCAGGTGAAGCACTGCAATGTTATACTTGTGCCGGTTCTAGTGATGAAGAATGTAACAGACAAGGCACTCAGCAATGTCCAGGGCTCTCAGATGCATGTGCAGTCATCAGAGGACAAGCAAGTAAGTAGTTACAAAATTGTAATCAAAAAGTATCAAATGTATTAATTTCTGTCAAGAGATACCTGTGAGAATTAAATTACCAATTCAGTAGAAGAGGCTAGTCGTGAGATGATGAGAAAATATAAGTAGTTAAACAAGTTCTTTTTTTTTAAGTTCTGGTAATAAATCTTAATTCTTATCATGTATGGGTTAGCAGAAATGTGACAAATAGTAATATAGGTAGCTATTAAATTCTTCTTATTAATGCTGTATAATAATGCACCATGTAGATGTGCAGTATTGTAGATGAGATAAAATAAGTGTTGGAATTAATTAATTTATGCTTATAAACTCATACTTAGAAGAATGCCATAGCATCAGAATGATTGCTTCTTATGATGCTTATCTCTTCATTATGTTTGATCACTGGATGTTTAGATTCATGTTACTAAGACAGTGAAACAAGTAGGCAAACTTGAACCTCTTGATACGTTTTGGATTAAATGTGGCTCTGTTGTAGGTGGTGTTATGAAGTCCTGTTCATTCAAATCATTCTGTGAACGGGCAAGAAGGGATGGATCCAAAGCACCTGGAGTGAGCGTTCACTGTTGTTATTCAAACAACTGTAATGCCAAAAGCCTGGGTTCAAGAAACACCATCTCCTTAAGCCACTTATCGCTCCTTGTCTCTGCAGTGTTGTGGCATCTGCTGTTTAACTTGAAGTGAAAAACGCAACAAAACCCCAGTAAACCAACGCTACAAGGCTGCCTTTTTAGAATAAATGACTAACCAGGCCTAAGAATGTTGCTCACATATAATACAACAATTAGTGGAGGTTAGAAATATCTGAAAGGGAGTAGTTAAGTCTGGCATGAAAAGATGGAGGCTCAGGGGAAATGTACAGTGGCGGATAAAGATTAAGTCACAGTGTAAGCAACCTCCCTCTCCTGCCCCCTCTTTAGCCTAAGGAGCTTCTAGAGATAATATATAATGTTCCAATGGAACCATACACATTATTACAGAACTTTTATACATGAATGTGATATTATACCTAGGAAAAAAAACAACCACCACCTTAGCTGCAAGTAGCAGCCTTGTAGCATGGTAAAGACGGATTTACTTGTTTGACATGCTTTTGAATTGTTGGCATAAGTAAATTAAAAAACAAACTGAAATGTTCAAAAAGAAGTAATTGAAAAATCTAATCAACCATAATGTATCTAACAATCCTTCAAAGAATGTTCATCATCGTTAACATTAATCATTCAAAACAAAGTCGGGGGGGGGGGGGACAATGTATGTAAAGATTCTACATTACGGATATTTTCTGTAGACCAAGATTACAATCTGAGAACCTTGCTATGAAACAGCAAAACAACATTAATCTGCAAAATGGTTTTCAACTGGTGGGCTTCCTTCCAAAAGATCAACTTACTCTATCACTAGATTTAAGGATCGTGGAGTTAATCCCAGTGTCCTAGCCAAATTATATCTTGAGTAATGACATGCTGCTTATCTAAATGGCCTCTGCGATTTTAATTGGATATAGTATTCTTTGCTTCCTGTCCTAAATGTATGTATTTTAATAGTGTGTGGAGTGATCCCTGTATATAGAGCCTGATTCTCCTCTCATTGGCTTCAATGGGAAGAGGAGCAAGACTATAATAATTTGTGTATTAGTTTGCTTGTACAGTAAAGCATAAAGCACTTTGGGATCCTTCAAGATGAAAGGCACTATATAAATAGCAGGCAGTAATAGTAGTTCAACTATTGCGTGCGCCATAGCAACCTAAATATCTAGTCTATCCATCCTGTGTACATTTTAATAATATAATATTTTTATAATATGCTTCCTTATTAGTACTTTCATCAAATATTCTCATCGCATAGTAGATCAGTGTCATTTCTCTCAAAGTTGAGAGTGAGCAATGACAGTCCAATCTTGTTGCCATTGTCTGCGGTGGGAAAATGATCAGGCCCTGGTAGTATTTCTGCTAGTATCAGTTGTTATACATACGGACCAAAAATTTCAAACGTGAGCTCCTAATATTTGTGGTGTGACTTGCAGAGGTACTGAGCACCATGGCTGCCGTTAATTTATACGGAAGTAGCAGATGCACAGCACCTCTGAATATCAACCTACTTAGGTAGGTGCTTAATATTCATAGCTTTTAAAGGCCAGAAGGGACCATTGTAATCTTCTGGTCTGACCATCTGCATAACACAGGCCATAGGACTTTGCTGAGTTAATTCCTGCTTCAAGTCCAATAGCTATAGTTAAACAAGGGTATATTTTTAATATGGATTTAGAGATCTAACTTTACAAAATCATTGAAAAAAACTGGTCTTTGTGTTTCTAGAACTCACTAGACAAACTGCAACTGTACTCACAATAAAATTTAAGTATCAGGGGGTAGCCGTGTTAGTCTGTATCTACAAAAACAACAAGGAGTCTGGTGGCACCTTAAAGACTAACAGATTTATTTGGGCATAAGCTTTCGTGGGTAAAAACCTCATCCGAAGAAGTGAGGTTTTTACCCACGAAAGCTTATGCCCAAAT
>NW_020664446.1:18622424-18689338 GCF_002925995.2 Terrapene triunguis
CTGTAGCCCACGAAAGCTTATGCTCAAATAAATTTGTTAGTCTCTAAGGTGCCACAAGTACTCCTGTTCTTTTTGCGGATACAGACTAACACAGCTGCTACTCTGAAACCTGTATACCTACTAGAGCTGGTTGGGAAATTTCAAAAAGTTTGAATTTCTAATGAAAAACACAAGATTTTTGATGGGGTTTTTTTTTCCACAGATTTTTTTTTCAGTTTTACAACTGTGCCCTATGACCAGTTAATTAGATCATTATTCCCATTTCATTATGGGGAAACTGAGGCAAGAATAGATTTACACTCCAGTTTGGCAAAGCTCTTAGGCAATGCAAAGTCCTATTTAACAATGCACTTATGCATGTCCTTCACTTTAGATACATTTTTAAATCCCATTGAAGTCAATGGGCTTTAATCCTGGGCTTAAAATTAAGATGGGTTTTAAATGCTTTGCTGAATCAAGGCCTAAGTGATTTGCCTAAGATCAGCCAAGGACATGTATAGCAGAGCTGGGAATTGAACTCAACTACCCATACTCGTGCCTTAGCCATCCTCACCCCAAGAATTCCCTCTGTCTTTTCTTGCTTTACTGCAGATAGGTGCTCTTTATTTTTCTGTATTTTATTATTTATTATTTGTATTGCCATAGCACGTAGGAGCCCTAATCACGTTGTATTTGAATTCTGACAATATAGTAAAGTATTATTTTCCTCTGTGAATGATGTGAAAATTGTAAAGAGCCTGTAATTGTGAATCAAGAACTCAACCCTTTGAGTTCTTAAGTGACAACGTGATCAATCCAACTATTTTTCCTGAGTGGAAAAAAAGTATTGTTTTGCTAAACTGACATTGCCTGGGATTTTCCTAACCAACATACATTGAGTCAATAATAAGGAAATGTGCTTTCCTTAATTCTTCAGCTGACACACCTGTCTCCCTGTCTGATGAACCAAAGAGTCAGACATCAAATCTAGAATTTGAAACACAAGGCCATTCGTCATCTTTATCGCCACAATCTCAGAAGGGCAATGAGCTGGAGAGGTAACAAATGTTTCTTACATCTTTTTATTCTATCCACACACAAAAACAATTAAGAGGATGAATAAGTATAAATGTATTTAATGTTGGTTTTGCCTCAACTTCTCTTCTTTGAGGGTACACTCCAATCAAGCCTACACAAATGAAGTCATCTTTTCCCACACGCAGAAGATGACAGAAGATATGGAACCAGGTGAGGTCATCTCAGATGAATACTGTCACAGAAATAATGATCTGAATACAAAATGCTCCATGGAGTTACTCCACATTCTCACTGGTGTAACTGGGATCAGAATCTGAATTTTAACCCAAGTGTTCTAATTACCCAACTATTCTGTCTCTTTAGATGTGGCCTTGGAGTGCCTGGGCTTCTTATGGGAGCTTCATCGTATCTATTTATTTAAATCCAAGACGCTGTCACAGCTTTTAATTTCTGCAGTAGAGCCAATGAACATAAATGATTTGGAAAGCCAGCACAAAAGCAAAAAAGGTATTCTTAGTAGTGCCGAATTTAAAAATTGAGAAGTCTTGTGGTGTTGTCGTCTCGGAGAGGAGAAGATTAATAGGAAATCAAGTTGGTTTTAATCTCCTATAATTAAGGTTTGGTTCTTTCAAGGAGAATGTCCAGTTATCAGTCAATACAGTTTGTTACATGGATCTGTCCTGACTTCTGAGTGCTCCTTAGGGGTTGGACTTCTGGGTTAATTTCTCTACAGGAGAGAAATGAATGGACACAGACTCATGATAGCTTTTCCTAGTCTGTTCTGCATGGCAATAAGAACATGGGACCTAACCCATAGTCCACTGAAGTCAATGGAAACATTGTACAGCTTATGGCCAATATCTCCTTAACCTGATTTTGGAAGGACTACTGCCAAACTGCCAGGAAGACAGCTCAGTTTCCATGTTCTGTTGGCTTCTCTGTTGAGATTGCCAAAGAAGGGTGCCAGTTCTGCTGGGGAGGAAATGTCTCATTCTTTGTGTATTACACCTAAGCATGAATTATTTATTGGCTGCCAAAGTGAGTTGTGTAGCAAAGTATTCTGGAATGTGTACTGTGAATACAATACCACAAGTCTCGTATGAAATCTTCATGTATATCCAAACTTGTTTCTTGGCAGAGGGCAAACACAATAAACAGTCCAACCCGGCTGCTCAGAAAACTAAGGCACTTGGCAAAGAGAAGTCAAAAATGAAAAAGATCACCATTTCATTGGATGTTCAGGACCCAGAAGTCACTAGAATTGGTAATGTAGAGATGGCAAATTGCCTTTTAGATAGTGACTATCACCACAAATGCAAACTGTATATTTCACTGCATCCACGACTTTCCTACATCAAATTAAGTCTTTGTGCTCTATGGGGGACAAAAATAAAACCTAGACAGATTTATTATTTGGACACTTCTGAAATGTGAATATAAAGAAGCATTTGTTATTTTGTTATAATGTTTGTTTTTAGGGAGATTTCTGATGCTGACATTTGGCCCATTGATCAGGACACATATGAGAATGGAACGCAGACACAGGGATAGAATTTAAAGTGGCAGAAAAGACCTTTATCAATTTTAACTTTAATGGGGTAACAGGGAACAGGGATGGGCTAACCTCCCTCCCGCACATGCCAGGCAGTTACTTGGGTCCAGTAGAGTGTTAAATGGCCTAATTTCAATTAACCAAAATTCAAGGTTGGTCCCCTTCAGACTAACTGCTGGGATTCTGCCCACCTCAAAATCCTCTCACCCCTCCTCCCATGAGTGGGAATGAGGATGCACATGAAGGGACCTCAGTATAAGAAGACGTACAGTCACCCATTCTGCCTTGAGGCGAACAGTGTTCATCAACCATATCCTGGCTCTCTCACTCCTGTTTACCTCTGGGAACTGGCCCCTTTGAGCCTCTTACTTACACTGTATACTGGCCACAAGTTGCAACACAACTACAAACTCCATTTATACATACACAACTTCTAAATTCCAGTCCTTACCCCTTATTAACCTAAAACCAGGCCTCTGGGAAGCTGCAAGGAAGGCAAAAAAAACCTCATCTGCACCTTTGCCCATCATACCCTGAGGGGAAAACTCCTGCCCAATCCTAAACCTGGTGATCAGTCAGCCTACATCTTGGAAATGCAGTTCAAACTACACCTCCATTATAGGGCAGAGAGGACAGGGCAGCAACCATAGCAGAATTGCTGCTATATGTCCTGTGGACTTCATATAGAGCAAATGAAGTGTAGGCTAGGAGAGACAACCAACTCTTCACTTCCCACCCTCCATCTAGCCAATATGTGACTGGGAGAGGTGGAGAAATCTCTGTGCCTCCCTTGCTCCACTCCCTGCCCAGGCACAATCTCCATGTGCATTCTGGTTGCGGGGGGGAAGGGAGACTCTGGAGCAGCCCCTTCTCCTCCTCCTTTCAGGACCCCAGGGCTTGTCTATCCCCTGCCAATCAGATCAGACATCCTCCCTGTTGAGCCATGGAGTGGGAGTGGTATTTTATATGCTAGCAGTCAAACTCACCCCTGTGCAGAGGGCCAGCATAAGGACAATCCACCACTTAAATCCCATTTAAGCAGGAGCAGGACATAGGTTTGTACTAGCCCAATGCACAGGAGTTAATTTTATCATAGGGCAGCCTATTCTTATCTTATAGCCTAGATCTCACTTATTTGCAGTCATGTGAGGAAACCATGCAAAACACCCCCCTCAGGAAGGGCAGCCGGATTATGACATTTATTTGCTGAAAAATTCAAAGGACTTTTTTTCAGTATCTTCCTCTAATGGTCTTGACACTGGTGTTTCTGGGACTTTTCACCATTCAGGGGGTGTCTTCTGGGCACTGCCAGATTCTTAGGTTGTGGTTGCAAGCCCAGGGTTAGTCTCTGAGCATTAACTGAACAGAGCATGAAGCTAACAGTAAGGCTTTGTCTACACTAGGACTTTCCCCCACCATGTGGTCTCAGCTAATAATTTACTATCAACGCTGAACAGGAGATGCTCCGTATACTTTGTGCTGCAGCCAACCCATTTTAAGGGAAAGCACAACCTAATGCTGAAGGTTTTTTTGTTTGTTTCTTTGTATATTGCATTGTGAAGCCTTTGCTATAGCACTCAAGAATTTATACAGTACTGAACCAGAGGTGGAAGAGGGTGATGTTTTGGGAGTCCTGGCAGCTGCATCAGTGCTGCAGTTCCCTAGTCTCTTCCAGAAGTAAGTAAACTTTGTGCCACTGTAAGATGCTGGTTGTGTGATGCTGTGTGATTTTTTTTTCTTTACGTCAAGTGGAAGAGGCCTGTGCTTTTGGAACTGAAGGATTAGGGTTCTAGGCATAGTTGCCCTAGATGATTGTGATTTATAGGATCATTGCATCTGCTGCCTGTAGCACATGGGTTATTTGCAACACAACACCTATAATATACACTCTCCCAGCAGCCTTGCTACCAGACTGTTAACATACACAAATGTACACAAATCTGCATCAGAAAGCGGCTGAATCTTGGGAGCAGAAGAGGAATGCTTGGCTAACCCTAAATATTTGGTAATTTTATAAAGAGAAAATAAATGGCCACTTCTTTCTGACATGGCTGGATTAGTACATGGATAGCTGTGATAGATTAAGTGTAGAACAGCTGATCCTATAGCTATTGAGAACTCTTCTGTATACAGTGGCTGGCAGCTCTTTGTCAGGGCAGGTAGTTCACAGCATCTCATTAGCTGTCACATTGTGTTCTGTGTCCTCTTCCTCCTGAAAACCCCAAGAAGCACCAGAGTCTCTGAGGGAGTTCATGACACTCAGCTCAGCTATCTTCCCTTTTGCACTTTGATAAAGAGAGAAAACTCCCCCAAATATATTTAGTGCTCCTCTTCTACCATATTGCTTTAGTTCTCTCATAATCCATTTATTCACCTGTACCTATGTACCTTGCATTTAAAAACCTGTGAGCTTTATTTCTAATATAACTCTTTGCTCCACTAAGGGGGTCAAGTCCTAGACTCTTCTCAATGTGTAGGGAAGAATTTGTAGTGGCTTAACAATAAAATACAGCAAATTAATCCTCTTGCTGTAACTGGAATTGGCACATGTCAGTAGAATCAGAAATGTGCTAGCAGGGGTTCTCACAACACATTTTTTGGCGGCCTCAGAGTGCAGCCACCAACTCTTGCTGGTGGCCGCTCTGGCAGTTTTTCCTAAAATAATTAATTAATTTCAGGAAAAACAAATACATATGCATGTATCCATGTCCAAATCATTGTCATTTAATTATGTAGGGGTTTTTTGCAGACTCAATTATAAAAATAATGTACAGTTGTCTCTAATCTTTACTGGACCTAAACAGAATAAAAACACAAATAATGTGCTTTGCATGTTTTGGGTTTTTTGGTTGATTTTTTTTAAAAAATTTGCTAGCTAGTAAGTCTGCTACTGTGAAAAGTGATATTTGTATATGTGTTAATGTCACTTTTCACAGCAGACTTACTCATCCCCAGCAAGCTGGGGGACAAATTAAACCCCTGGATGGAGCGGTGGATAAGGAGGGCCAGGGGCAATGTGGGACTGGATTGGGGGCTGGAAGAGGTAGCAGGGCTCGGGACGATGTGGAAGGTGAGTCTGGGGCTGGATCCTGGGGTCCTGCTGCACGGCTGGGGGCTGGAGGAGGCAGCGGAGCCTGGAGGTGAGGTGGGGGGAATGAGCCCGGGGCCAGAGCCCAAAGCCCCGTGGCTGGGGGATGAAGCCCGCCGCCGCATGGCCAGAGCCTGCCACCCACCACCCCAGGGCTCAAGCCCAAAGCTCAAGCCTCACCACCCCCAGGAAGGTGGGGAACTCACACTGGCCACCTGCTCTTACAGTGTTTGTGGCTCCAGAAGAGGCAGGGACCAACCCCCGCTGGTGGCCCCAGGGGAGGGGCTACTGCTTCCTGCCACCCCTCACCCCAATCACCACTCAGGAGGCTATGGCCACAAGAAAAGCCCCTGGTGACTGCATACAGCCATGGTGGCCGCCTTTGAGAAATGCTGGGTTAGGGTAACCATTCTGATTAGCAGAGACTGATGGGCATGCACTCTTATGAGTTTATGAATTGCTTTTAAAATAGCAGTATGCAAAACAACAAATTAAAACTCCCAGAAAGGTAAAATCATCTTGTTTATAGCAGGGGAAGCAGCATACAAAGAATAACACAGCAGGGCATTTATGCCAGCAAAAACCAATTTATACCTCTCAACCAGAGAGACTAGGCTTGCAGGCAGCAACAGCTGCGTCAGTCATTCATATGCTCATTGTTCAGAACCCTTGAAATACTTCGTGCTGGAACTGTTCCCTAGCAATAGTCCCCAATAAAGAGCTACACGGATGATATCAGGGTGACAACTGAGTAGGTTCTATTGCATCAGTAAAGCATCAAAACCTTGCCACAGGAATGAGTAGAATAAAAAATTAATAGAAAACATGAAAAATACCGTAACAGTGTTTTTCCCTCTTGGCACTTCATATCCATGACTAACATGAACCCAGTATTCTTGTGTCCAAACATTGGAGACTTCTTGACCAGTGTGAAAGTTTCTTAAATAACAAATGAAAATCCCCTGCCTCTCCTCAGTCTTTTCTATTAGTTGTATCTACCCCCCAAAAGGAAGATGTTCTTTAAGGACCTGATCCAAAGCCCAGTGACATCAGTGGAAAGATTTATTGATTTCAATAGACTCTGCATCAGGCCCTAAATCATGTAACCAATTACTTAGATAAATCTTCAGTTTATTGTAATTCTTATTCTTTGCAACCAATAGTTAGATTAAGAATTTAACCATGTTTGCTTGTCTTTCTTTTTGTGTGTGTAGCTGAAATGGTGTTAGCCATTTTGTAAAACTGTAGTCTAGGCTACCAAGAATGATATATCTGTAGCACAGTTGGGCTACACTGTTCTTATACTTGTCCACACTATTCAGGTTAAACATGCTAGTCCATGTTAGCATTTACACATGGTTGTAGCTAGCATAGAATAGACAGGGCCACAGTTCATTGCTATCATGCATGTATGTTTGCTATTAGTTTCCCTATGGGTTTTACTTAAGATTCAACTTATAATGCTAGTTGAATTACACTAGCACTTCTGAATAGCAGACTATAAAACTGCTGTTTACTGTTGCCAATGAGCCTGCTGGCATAAGGGTGTTTTGCGCTGCTTGTAGCCCACTTTCTACAAACTGTTTATTTTACTTCTCAGTGGCTATATTTTTAGTCTCTTGGCACATGGGCCTTGCATGAGCATCCTTAGGGGGAGAGGATGGAAAAATATGTGGTTGTCACCCACGGGAAGCACAAAACAACACCCTTGATCTGCCAACAGACATGAAGTGAATCATCCATTGGTTTGTTATTTCACTGGAAAATGTTTTTACAATTGAATATTTTTTCTTGAGTTGGCCAAGTGAGACGTTCTTGGCAAAGGGCACTTGACCTCAGGAGCTATGAATAGATAAACTTATTTCTCACAGACAAAAAGGAGATAATTAATACCTCTCTTCTACCTCTATTCACCCTAACATTTGCCCTGAGATGTCTGAGCTAGAGGCAGAATTCTAGAAGTACAACAAAAAGGAGATGATGGACACTAATATTTAAAATAATATATCAAAGTCACTCAACTGATGCCCAATTTTATGAATTGCTGAGCATCCTAAAGTCCCACTGATTTCAGCGTTCAGCAGCATTTAGCTTTGATCCCTTGAGGGGACAAGGCAGACCCACAAATGGCAGTCCGGAAATAGATGCTGAGGGGGTGACTACTTTCTGAAAGCCTTTCTTTTAGGATTATTAATGTAGACCATAACTGCCATAAGTTCTCTAAAGAAATAGAAAGGGGAAGCTTATTGGGAGAAATACTGGAGGCACTTTTATGTTGAGATGAATATTTACAAGTGAAAAACAAGAATCAGTTATTCCTCTGAGAGAAAAATATGCTTACAAGCACACAGGGTATGTCTATACTGCAAGTGAAGGTGTGATTGTAACATGGATAGGCATACTACATGTTAGCCTTGGTATGTACTTAAGTGGCTAGTACATGCTGAGACCCAACCACATGTACATTACTATTGTTTCCCAGGATAGCTAGATTAGAGCTAGCGGGGTATGCCTACCTGTGCTATAATCACACCTTCACTTGCAGTGAAGATGTATCCTCAGAGATGTACGCACACTACCAGTGATGGACTCTCATTGTTGTGTTTGGTTGGACCAATCACAGCCCCTCTCTGTGGGTATGTCTTCACTGCAAGTGAAGGTGTGATTGTAGCATGGATAGGCATACACATGTTAGCTTTAATGTAGCTAGCACAGGTAATAACAGTAATGTACACATGGTGGCATGGGCTTTAGCACAGGCTAGCAACTAGAGTAAAAGTCATTTTAGATCAAAGCTAGCACGGATATGCCTCATAGACTTATAGACTCTAAGGTCACAAGGGACCATCATGATCATCTGGTCTGACCTCTTGCACATTGCAGGCCACAGATCCTCATCCACTCACTCCTGTAATAGACCCATAACCTCTGACTCAGTTACTGAAGTCCTCAAATCATGATTTAAAGACTTCAGGTTACAGAGAATCTGCCATTTACACTAGTATAATATCCGCAGAGACATTCACACACTACCAGTGTTGGATTCTGATTGTTCTGTTTGGTTGGGTCAATTACAGTCCATCACTGGTAGAGTGTGTGTGTGTATGTCACTGCAATTTAATAGATAGGCATAAATGTGCTCGCTTCAGTCTCATGTGGCATGGGCTTCAGCATGTACTAACTGCATTAATACATATCCAGGGGGCTTTTACTCTGATTGCTAGCCAGTGCTGAAGCCCATGCCACCATGTGTCCACTATTATTACCTGTGCTAGCTAGATTAAAACTAAACCTTCACTTGCCGTGAAGACATACTTAGAGACATACACACACTACCAGTGATGAACTCTGATTGCCCAACCAAACAGAACAATTTAGGTTATTAATATACTGCAAATGCATTTTTCTACCTGATATAAATCCCGGTGACACAGAAATCAACTGGAATTTTTAGAGTGATTTCATTGGGATCCGGACTTAGTCTTATGCATGTAAAACTACTTTGTAAAATGGGTACTTATTAAAGCACTTTACATATATTCTATATACTATGTCTCCAACTCAGTCTTTCCAAAATAACTTCTCCCTTTTCCTCCTTAACCCACTGCTCTGCATCCTTCTGTGTAATAACTGATGACTCCACTATCATCATTGTAGCTCAGATCACAACTCTAGTACATCCTTTGACTCTTCCTTTCCCCATGTGCAGTTCCTTAAAATAAAAAATATATGGAGATATACCTATCTCATAGAACTAGAAGGGACCCTGAAAGATCATCGAGTCCAGCCCCCTGCCTTCATTAGCAGGACCAAGTACTGATTTTGCCCCAGATCCCTAAATGGCCCCCTCAAGGATTGAACTCACAACCCTGGGTTTAGTAGGCCAATGCTTAAACCACTGAGCTATCCCTCCCCTTCCTTGCTAAGTTGTGTCACTCCTTCCCCCTCAGTTTCACCAAAATCTCCTCTTCTCTCTGTCCCCGATCTTAAAAACCTTTATTAATGCTTTGCTCACCTCTAGCCTTCACTATTGTAACCTTCTCCTTTCTTCTCTTCCCTCTCCTCATTCCAGTCTATCCAAAATGACAATGCATTCTTGGCCTTGTGCCTTCTATCATGCAGCCCTTCCTGTGCTTGGAACAGTTTCTCGCTTCAGTTCACTAAGCCAATTTTCCCAAGAATCCTTTCTTCCTTCATTTTACAAACGGTCTCTCCTAGCTCGCCTTTCCCTGAACAGTTGTCCATACCATGTCTTGTGTGCAACTTCCTGTCTGTCTTACATTACGAGTTCGGACTTGTTTTGCAAAGAGCTGTTTAAATTTACCATATACATTATTTCTGTTAAGGATGATAGGAAAGTATGATAAACTGATGGGTAAGATGATTAAACCAAGGCACAGAAAGGTTAAGTAAGTCCTCTAATGTTACAGTCCAACTTAGTGGCCCAATCAGGAGTAACTGGAGTGTATTTTTCCTGGTCAGTGCTTTAACCAGTAAACCATACTCTCCTGTTTTTTTAACGCTGTAATATTTTATATTTTGCTTTTAAAACTAGTTATTTCTTTGTGCTAGGTGTGTGTCTATTATGAAGAGTGGAATTTGCTCAGCCAATGTCTGTAGTTATTACTGTGCTGCTTGCAAGGTGAGCTAGAAATGCTATTGAAGTTCACTTGAGTAGCAAGGTTGCTTCAAGTTATACCTCAGACCTCCACAGAAAGTTCAAACGGTCTTAAAGGTTCTAGATTCCTAGTAGTAAATTCTTTCAGGTATGCTGACTTGTTTGTAACACCATATTGGGTATTTATTTACATGTATAATACATTACATCGCTATCAACAGTCTGTGGGAATTATGATATGAAACAGAACACCTAGTTTAGGTTGTTGGATCTAAATGTTAATGTTGAATAGTTCACCAACTAATTAATATTTTAATAGTCCAATGAACAACATGATCTGGGCTATGGAAGTTTTTCCCAAAAGGATGATTTTTCTTTGGCTTTTGAACTTTTAAAACAATTTGAAACAGGACAGATCCTAATAATTATGAGCAATATGGTAAAAAAAAAGTGTAAGATAACATTAATTGAATGCATGGTGATATACAGACGTATAGTTGAAGATTTAACATGTCAGTGAAAAACTGTATTTTATCCCAATCCTTTGGTTAGCTCTGTGTATGAGCTTGAATACTACCAGTTTTGACCACCAGGTGGTACCCAGGGTTTATACATTTCTTTCTATTCTCTCTTTTGGTGTTTCTTAATCAGTACAAACAGGAAACACTGGTAACAGACTGCGAAAGGTGGTTAGAGGTGAACCTTGTTCCTCAGCTTAGTTCTCAGATCCATCTACGGAAACTGCCACAAGAACTGCTACAGAAAGTGCTCAGATCTCCCAGGTCAGACTGATGTGCCGTTCATTGCTTTCTGGCCATGCAAATATTTTTTACTCCCTATGCACACCCCACAATGAATACCTGTCCACAATGAATCAAGTACTCAGTGAACCTTTCTAATAAATATTTACTTTGTTGCCCTAACCTGTAAAGGAAAATACCTATTGAGCATGCAGTTCAAGTTGATAACTAAGACTTCCCTTCAGATTTAAAAGCATTCTTACAGGCTTGCAAATACTGTGTTGTTACACATAATATCTGCTATGTAGTGGTGTTTGTCAGAGAAAAAACTATGATGGCCGTAAAACAGAAAACTTCTGGTGAGGTTAATATTAGTTTCGTTTCAAAACAACATGTGGATTGGCAAAAAGGTTCAGAATATGAACAGTCTGGTGTGCTAAACTCTTTGCTCCTAAGAACTCCTCTGTCTTATGTAGATGGGCATATTTCCCTTGTGTGATGTTTCTCTGGACCAAAATCCCACCTGGTAATTGCTATTATGAAGAGAAGTGAGGAATAACATCTAATGATTTTACAATTAAAAATAAGCAAATAATGCCATAGTCTACTCATCATAGGGGACAAATTAGTATTGGTTTATGTGATAAAGAGCTTTCCATCTCCTGGCATGTATCTGTCCGCAGGATATCTAATGATGGTTTGGTGCTGTATGTATGTGAAATGAGAAGATATCACTCCACTGCTTGGTGTCCCTAGGTTCATGTTATAATGAAAGTGGCATAATGAATCAAAGATTCTCCTTTCCCTGTAACTTGGAACTCTCCTTTCTGTAATAGCTGGATTCCAGATGCATAGTTAGTGCTGTGTATGAAATACAGAATACGTAGCCTTACTCCTCCTACAATACTTATCTGTCTCGCTTTAGCTTCCAAGACCTCTCTCCTGTATTTCCCTACATCTCTGGTGCTAACACACACCACAACTGCAGCTCATTTTCTACACTCTCTTCCAAGTTGTCAGTCCTCCTTATCAGATCTCATACTCTTATGCCCAGTAGGCAAGTTACTTTGTAGTTCTCACGCTATGACTCCTCACAAAGCCAGCTATTTCTTTTTTCCTTCTAATGCTCAAATCATCTGCCACCACACCCTGCCCCTCCCTAATGCACAGGCACTTTATGCATAAAATAGAAACTAATTGCTTTCATGGAGGAAAACATGTCTTAATAATTCAGGAAAGTAACAATTTCCCAATAACTGGAAGGATACAGTTGTGAATAGTATAATGTGATAGGTATTTGATTTTAATAGGCAGGTCTGACTGAGCTGTGCATTGAACTGGAACTCAGGTATTTTGTGCCCACTTGTGCTCTAGGGCGATTTAATTCTAGAATAAAAAGGACAACTCAGAATACTGGGATAAGGAAGGAATTTTTCTCTGTCCCTCCCCCCCGCTGCCCAACAATCACCTTACTCCATGATATAATACTGTCACACAAAGAATGAAATTCACTTTTCTTTCATATGGCCTGAGGAAGTCAGCTTTACAGAGGGGAAGCATGCTAAGGGCAAATTCTGTTTTCTTAGCCTGCGAGAAATGTGTGAGTTTGATAGGCTGGAATAGTGCAACCCTTCTGCGTGATGGCATTATGGCCAGTCAGTCAGCCTGGCCCCATCACCATCTTTCACACTAACAATATGGAACTAGAGGGGAGACCCCCTCCCACTGGTGGACAAGATGTGAAAGATGACTTTAGGCTTAACTGTAATGGACCCATTGCACCAGGCTGAATGTCATCCAACAGTAAGTGAAGTATTTAAGTCTGATGCCTTACCTTGATGCTTCGGGCACTGACTACTATCTCATACTGGGAGCAGATAGGTCATTAGACTGATCTACAGTAATTCTTATGCTGCAAAATTCAGTTTAAATGTGAAGTACTGTTATTTTCCAAATATCTCTAGAAACCTAATCTATAAATCCGTTCCTGATGCTCTTCAATTGTAATTTTAAGTAATCTCTGGCATTTATTCTTTTCCTTAGATGACAATACAAGCAATCCATACCAACCTGTTGTTCATATATCATTTCTTCCTGGCAGGTTGTTTACATTCAATGAATTCCACCTCCTGAAAACAACTCTTTGTTGGACCTACCTACAGCTAAACCCAAGGGTTCAGATAATACCATCTCATGAAACAATCCTAATGTACTTTAGCAGGTAACAGAGTGAATATCTGAGTAAAACGAAGTCCTTTCAATCAACATTATGGTGGAACACAAACATTACTTTGTAATATAACTTCCTGTGCCTCCTGGAATTAGTCCTTAAATAAGAATCCATTGCAGAATGCATATTTTCAATTAATCTTTAAATGTTGGGGCAAAAAATGATAGAACTTTGTTTCTCATATGGTAATTATAGTACATACATGCAGTTTACTTGGCATAGTATCACAAACATGGTACTGTACTAGTCTTGTACAGGCAAATTATCTCAAGATCCAAAATTAATTACAATGTAACTTAAATCATATTTGGGGTGCTATAAAAGTAATAAATGCTACAATAGTAATAATTCTAAATAATAATATTTAGAAAACAGAAGCAGTGTAATTATGAACATGCATTGGAATGTAATTGGCACTCTAAATGTTCTTTAAATACATCCTACTCATAATGAAGTATAATAGTCTGCAGTTAGTATTAAAGAATGAACTGCCACACATTAACATTTTGTTCCTCGTACCCAGGCTTTTATGTTCTTTGCCATCAGAACTCAATTGTAATAAACCCTGATGTTACACTTACTTACAGGCTGTAAACATACATAACTAAACCGGTTGAAATCAATCTGTCAGTGGCACTGCTGCTAGAAGCTAAATTGGAACTCTGTTTATTTCCACCATTGTGGTTTGCTGAATTGGTGTTTTGACTGAATATCATTAATGGATCTAGATTCACCCCTGCTGGTGTTAGGGGCTAGCAGGAGTAGCTGTGCCCTCCCTTGAAAGACTGACTTTCAAGGGAGGGCAGGCAGCATGTAGTATAATTATTAGCATTTTTCATGTAGAGATCTCAAAGCACTTTATAGAAGGGTAAGTAGCATTATTCCCATTTTATAAATGAGAAAACTGATACAGGGGGAGATTTCCCTGTGGTCACACAAGCCATGGATAGCAACAGAGATATACTTATCTCCTGATTCCCCATTCTGTGTCCTATCCAGTAGATCTCTTCGCCACACACTTCTTCTGTTGGGAGGGTTTGATGATGTGTACCAACCCCACACAGGGCCTGAAGAGGTTAAGGGGAACCTGTGGTCACAATCAGTTTCTCCCCGCTGCACCTGCAGTAGGTGTCAAGTTTGGAGGGAGGAGTTAAGAAGGCTGAGCCTGGCTCCACTGGGCCCTTACCAGGGAGGAGAGCAGGTGCCTGGCTCTCACTCAGTGAGAGAAGGCTGGCCAGAGTCACGGAGCTGAGCTGAACTAAGGGCAGATAGAGGATCCCTGAAGGAAGGTAAGTCTGAAACGGAGAGCTTAAGGCAGTTGGGGAAAAAAACAGGGAAGAAGTGAGTCTGCCTAGGACTTTGCCTGCTGGTGGAGAGGACTGCAGGGAGCAGGAAGATTCCTACTGAGTCAGGCAGTGCATGAGAGGGATTTGGAGAAAACTCTCCTCCAGCAGAACCAGCTGGATAGCAGAACCGGCTAAGAAGCCCTGAAGTGAGCTGGTGGAAAAGGAATAGAGAGAGCAGAGTTGATAGACTGTGAGCCGGGTAAGAGACCGAGGCAAAGGTCCAAGACAGGGCAAGGTAGGAAGTGGTCTGGGAAGGCCTCCTGAATTCTGAACTGGGCTCCTTGCTCTGGCCTGTGTTGGCCCTCAAGAGGCCATTAGCTGGAGCACAGTGTGTTCTAGCTACATGTCCCTTCCTCTCCTATCTCCTGGGCCACCTTTGATATGCCTCCTGCATCAAAAACTCCATGGGGGTCTGGTATAGAGCCATTATGTCAATTCAGTGCTGGGTGGTGAACCCCTCTAGGACAGGAGGATTCTGTGAGGGCCACAAGCATAGGGCAGAACCTGACCATTTTTCCTTAGTTTGCTTGTGTTCTTGTTTAAAACCAGTGTACTTAAGGATTCTTTTTTAAGATGAACCTCATGAGACATTATTTCCTATGAGTCATGAACACCATAAAGTAATTACTCTTTGGCTCAGAGTTGTATTCCCATGCCTGGAATCAACATTTTTGCAGTGAGAGATAGGAAATGAGCTGAAATTGTGGATGATTTCATTATTTACTAGTTTGACCTGAGATGTGTTTGTGTAGAAATTAGTGGGTAATGCATGATTAAAGTGACTCAAGGTGCTAAATCTGAAGTTTTTAATAAGCTGAGAGTTTTCTGTGTTATGTCACATACATTAATATATACATATGTTTTACTTTGAGCATAATTTTACATTTTATCAGGCCTATTTATTCGATTAATTTCATGCTCAAACTGTATTCTGAGTGGATTTAAATGTATATTTTGAATTTAAATCACTGTCTCATCATAGCATTCTTTATGCATTTGGATTTTTATGCTATGATCTGACATAGCATATTGATATCTGACATTTTGAGAGAGAACATGATGTATTTATTGTAGTTTTAACATCAAATAATGCACATACAATAGTACTGGCACTAAGGGCTGTCAGAGTCAGGTTCTAATAAAAAAAACAAGTTCCAGATCGCAGGAAGATCAAATGTGGGCAGACTTTGCAACCAAACCCTGATGCAACAACAGGAGTCAAAAACCTAGAAGCAACAAGGAGACTTATATCACAAGACAGTGGAAAAATATGCACGGGCCAAAAAAAAAAAAAAGGCTAAGAATAGCAGACGAGAAGAACAATATGTAAAACCTTTCACATTAGCCATGGTTTTTAGGGGGTATTTACTGTAGTAATTGGAAGGTGCTTTATTATAGTTTCCATTGATAGTGGTAGGTACAGATATTCTAGACATTGTTACGCACATATTTATATAGGTCCCAGTTCACCACATCCTATGTAAATATAAACTTCCACTGAAGTCAGTGGGACTCTATGAAGTTATGATGTGCATCTCTTTACAGGATCAGCATTATAGTTTCCACAACTGTTCCCCATATGTTCAGGGCAGCCCGGGTTAGGCTGGGACCTGATATATAAAACTGACCCACCCACCCCCATTTTGCACCCACAAATAACTGCAAAATCACGAGCAGAGTTGATTGCAAGAAAAAATGATGTCTCTCAGATGTCTCCTGATATGTATTCAGATCAGGAGGTACTTATCCAACTACTATCATTTACTCCCGCAATTAATTTCATCCATGAATTTCTACCCTTAATTAGATACAAGTGCAAAATGGAATGCTGGTTTTAAAATCAGGCCCATGTTCGACATGTATTATTGTGACAGTACTATGCTAGCTGTAGCACCCCGGGCACTCAAGTTGCTGCAGCACAGAGAAGGCTGCAGACTTAATTGAAGCCAATCAATTGTTTCTAGTGGTAACTTGGTGGTAACTGCTGGGCTAATGAGACAATTAGCTCAGTAAAGGGGAGCGTATGGCCTTGTCTACACTAATGCTGTACGACGATGTAAGTTACGCTTGTTATGTTACGTAAATTTAAAGTGATTTAAAGTGGTGTCTACACCGCGCTATGTGGATGGGAGACGCTCTCCCATTGACTTAGCTTCTGCCTCTCCTTGAGGTGGATTAATTAAGTTGACAGGAGAGTGCTCTCCCATTGACTTATCACGTCTTCACCAGACCTGCTAAATGGATGCCACTGCAGTGGCACCGATTTAGTCCACAGTGAAGATTAGCCCTATGTAATTGGGAGGAATAGGAAGGAAGGAGAAGCTCAGAGGGTTAGCTTGGGTGGAGGAGAGAAGATGTATG
The DNA here is from genome assembly GCF_002925995.2 of Terrapene triunguis. Classification (NCBI taxonomy): domain Eukaryota; kingdom Metazoa; phylum Chordata; order Testudines; family Emydidae; genus Terrapene; species Terrapene triunguis. The sequence goes on from NW_020664446.1 coordinate 18,639,377, forward strand.
GAAGGCTCCTGCTGCTGTATACCTGTGCTACGTCCTGTCCAGTTGGGAAACAGAGGATTAAAGGTGCATGTAGTAGAAAAGAAACAGAAGGTGTGTTCGTGTGACTGAGACCACAAAAACAGGCGAGGCAGCACTGCTCACTGGACAGTTGAAGAAGAGCCTTAACAATGATCAAAACAAAATTTAAACATCATATTGAATATTCCTGTCTCCATATATTAAAGCATCTTTGGCTTGAAGAGCTAGCACTGAATCTAGAGTAAATCAGTGTACCTCCATTGACTTATATGCTGCTACACCAGCTAAGGATCTATCCCCATGTGTTCAATCTATGGGTACAGTGAGCACCACAACAGGTACAGTAGGGGAAACAACACAGTGGATAAAACTAAGAGCCTTGTGCCAATCTCATTTACTGTCGTATAAATCAGGAGTAACTCCATAGATAGAACCAATGGATCATACTTTGTATTTATGCCAGTGAAAGTGAGATCAGAATCCAATCCTGAATGTGTTGTCTACACCACTTGAAAGTCATTTTCTAAAATGAGATGTTGACATTTTATTCTATTATGAAACAGATGCTTCCGGCAAATTTGTTTGGATAGAACTCGCTCTAGCACTTTAGCCAATAAAAACAAATTAGAAAATGATGGATAGCTTTTTAAATCCTTCAGATTTATTAATTTTGAACTAGAATAAGTGTAGACAGCTCTTAACCTGTGCAAGGACTCCTTGCCAGATGTTTAGGAAAAAGCCAGTGATTTTATTAATTACTGCAGGATGCATGACACATCTGAGCCCAAAAAGTCTCTCTCATGGCAGCAGTCACTTCGGGGCGGGGGGTAAGGAGGGAAAGAGAGGAGTCAATTTCCCAGAATTAAATGACATGCAACAGTGGTTTGGGGTGTTTTTACATACAAAAAAGGAAAAACTAAAATTGTCATTAAAAAATGCTTCCTCTTGAGGAAAGGAAAATTTGAACAATGTTTTTATCCCAGTCATCCTATAAGTTCAAAAGATTAAAAAATACTTCCCATCATAAACTGGGTTTGAAGATATATATATATTTTTTAAATTACAGTTGGAATTTCTGATTCAGTCCTCTGAGGCCACGCTGGTAATTGCAAGCTTTGTTTTCAAGAGAAGGGTAGAGGATTTATCTTTGCTATGCTATTGCGCACATAGACAAGGAAGGAAGAGGATACACAACATAGGGCAGGATTTAGCAATATATATCTGTTGTTGCTAGGTCTCACAACTTTATTGTACATCTCACAATATTTGATATGTGGTTAAAGCCCTAGCTCCTAAAGGCAAGTGATGTGAGAATCTCATTCTTAAAAAAAAAAAAAAGAGAGAGAGAGAGAGAAAGTTAAGTTTTTTAGCCCTCATGATTACAGACAAGAGCCTGAAAACCTGAACCAAGTGTACCCTAAGGCTCAGAAAACCGAAGGTAAATACAAAGAACTCCCAAATTATTTTTGTTAACTCTCCTGATTTTGAAGACAATCTCATGAGTTTGGGGGCCTGACTCAGGATTTTTGAATGCTTGGGGTCAGCTATAGGGTATGTGCAATTAGTATAAGAACTATGTCTACTAACACCCAGTTTTAGGTAGGCCATGTCTTTTTTGGAACTTGTGCTTTGGCTCTCAGCAAGTGGGACTGCAAGTACTTTGAACAATGGGAGACTCTCCTTAGAGGTGTAGAACTAGTTCACATCAGTAGGGGAAAGTTTTAATGTTCACTTTACAGCAACTAGGCATGTGCACAACTGCCTATTTATGGTACGATGTAGTGGAGAATCAAACCTTAAGGGTACAATCTTGATCCCATTGAAAGGTATGACAAAACTCCCATCCATCTATCTAAAATATTTCTGGGATGTCCATCACCATAGTATCAGAGCACTTGTGAAGAACAAGCTTTATCTCCGTGAGAGGAAGTTAAGATTGATTAAGACTGCTGAAGTCATGCATTTTTTAGTGAAAATTTTCACTATTTGGTTTAGTTTTCTTTTGAGGCTTTGGGGTAGTTTTTATTTTTCCCTTTGTAATATGAGGATGTGAAAAGCCCAGTACACCCAACACTTCATACTTTTGAAACCAAGAACAGAGCTGGTAAAATATTTGAAAAAATCTTTTATACATTGTTGGCAAGAAAGAAAAAAGATTTTACACCTGTATAGTTACTTTTTTTCTCCCCAAGTTTCCTCCCCAAAGCTGTTTCAATGGTCACTTGCACATATGCATAGTGGTCACCACTGACCATTTACCAATTGTTAGCACACAGGCCTCCTGATTCATACTGAGAAAATAGGGCAATCGGCTAGTTATCGTAGGTGCCTGTACATGAATGCAAGAAGCCTGGGAAACAAGCAGGAAGAACTGGACGTCCTGGCACAGTCAAGGAACTATGATGTGATTGGAATAACAGAGACTTGGTGGGGTAACTCACATGACTGGAGCACTGTCATGCAGGGTATAAACTGTTCAGGAAGGACAGGCGGGGGAGAAAAGGTGGAGGAGTTGCACTGTATGTAAGGGAACGGTATGATTGCTCAGAGCTCCAGTATGAAGCTGGAGAAAAGCCTGTTGAGTGTCTTTGGGTTAAGTTTAGAGGCGAGAGCAACAAGGGTGATGTTGTGGTGGGCATCTGCTATAGAACACCAGGCCAGGAGGATGAGTTAGACGAGGCTTTCTTCAGACAACTAACCGAAGTTTCCAGATCACAGGCCCTGGTTCTCATGGGGGACTTCAATCACCCTGACATCTACTGGGAGAGCAATACAGCAGTGCACAGATAATACAGGACGTTTTTGGAGAGTGTTGGGGACAACTTCCTGGTGCAAGTGCTGGTGGAACCAACTAGGGGCCATGCTCCTCTTGACCTGCTGCTCACAAACAGGGAAGAATTGGTAGGAGAAGTAGAAGTGGGTGGCAACCTGGGCAGCAGTGACCATGAAATGGTCGAGTTCAGGATCCTGACAAAAGGAGGAAAGGAGAGCAGCAGACTATGGACCTTGGACTTCAGAAAAGCAGACTTTGACTCCCTCAGGGAACTGATGGGCAGGATCCCTTGGGAGGCTAATATGAGGGGGAAAGGAGTCCAGGAGAGCTGGCTGTATTTTAAAGAAGCCTTATTGATGGTGTAGGAACAAACCATCCTGATGTGCAGAAAGAATAGCAAAGCTGGCAGGCGACCAGCTTGGCTTAACAGAGAAATCTTTGGTGAGCTTAAACACAAAAAGGAAGCTTACAAGAAGTAGAAACTTGAACAGATGACTAGGGAGGAGTATCAAAAATATTGCTTGAGCATGCAGGGGTGGCCAAAGCACAATTGGAGTTGCAGCTAGCAAGAGATGTGAAAGGTAACAAGAAGGGTTTCTACAGGTATGTTAGCAACAAGAAGGTGGTCATGGAAAGTGTGGGACCCTTACTGAATGGGGGAGGCAACCTAGTGACAGATGATGTGGAAAAAGCTGAAGTTCTCAATGCTTTTTTTGCCTTGGTCTTCTCAGACAAGGTCAGCTCCCAGACTGCTGCACTGGGCAGCACAGTATGGGGAGGAGGTGAACAGCCCTCAGTGGTGAAAGAACAGGTTAAGGACTATTTAGAAAAGCTGGACATGCACAAGTCCATGGATCCGGATCTAATGCATCCGCGGGTGCTGAGGGAGTTGGCTGTGATTGCAGACCCATTGGTCATTATCTTTGAAAACACCTAGTGATTGGGGGAGGTCTTGGACAATTGGAAAAAGGCAAATATAGTGCCCATCTTTAAAAAAGGGAAGAAGGAGAATCCGGGGAACTACAGACCGGTCAGCCTCACCTCAGTCCCCGGAAAAATCATGGAGCAGGTCCTCAAGGAATCCATTTTGAAGCAGTTGGAGGAGAGGAAGGTGATCAGGAACAGTCAACATGGATTCACCAAGGGCAAGTCATGCCTGACCAACCTGATTGCCTTCTATGATGAGATAACTGGCTCTGTGGATATGAGGAAAGTGGTGGACGTGATATATCTTGACTTTAACAAAGCTTTTGATATGGTCTCCCACAGTATGCTTGCCACCAAATTAAAAAAGTATGGATTGGATGAATGGACTATAAGGTGGATAGAAAGCTGGCTAGATTGTCAGGCTCAATGGGTAGTGATCAACGGCTCAATGTCTAGTTGGCAGCCGATATCAAGCGGAGTGCCCCAAGGGTCGGTCCTGGGGCCGGTTTTGTTCAACATTTTCATTAATGATCTGGATGATTGGATGGATTGCACCCTCAGCAAGTCTGCGGATGACTCTAAGCTGAGGGGAGAGGAAGATACGCTGGAGGGTAGGGATAGGGTCCAGAGTGACCTAGACAAATTGGAGGATTGGGCCAAAAGAAATCTGATGAAGTTCAGCAAGGACAAGTGCAGAGTCCTGCACTTAGGATAGAAGAATCCCATGCACTGCTATAGGCTGGGGACTGACTGGCTAAGCGGCAGTTCTGCAGAAAAGGACTTCGGGATTACAGTGGACGAGAAGCTGGATATGAGTCAACAGTGTGCCCTTGTTGCCAAGAAGGCTAACGGCATATTGGGCTGCATTAGTAGGAGCATTGCCGGCAGATCGAGGGAAGTGATTATTCCCCTCTATTCAGCACTAGTGAGGCCACATCTGGAGTACTGCATCCAGTTTTGGTCCCCCCACTACAAAAAGGATGTGGACAAATTGGAGAGAGTCCAGCGGAGGGCAACAAAAATGATTAGGGGGCTGGGGCACATGACTTACGAGGAGAGGCTGAGGGAACTGGGCTTATTTAGTCTGCAGAAGAGAAGAGTGAGGGGGGATTTGATAGCAGCCTTCAACTACCTGAAGGGGGGTTCCAAAGAGGATGGAGCTAGGCTGTTCAAAGTGGTGGCAGATAGCAGAACAAGGAGCAATGGTCTCAAGTTTCAGTGCGGGAGGTCTAGGTTGGATATTAGGAAAAACTATTTCACTAGGAGGGTGGTGAAGCACTGGAATGGGTTACCTAGGGAGGTCATGGAATCTCCATCCTTAGAGGTTGTTAAGGCCCGGCTTAACAAAGCCCTGGCTGGGATGATTTAGTTGGGGTCAGTCCTGCTTTGAGCAGGGGGTTGGACTAGATGACCTCCTAAGGTCTCTTCCAACCCTAATCTTCTATGATTCTATGCCAGCATTTTAGCACCCTTCCCCCATCCCTTCACAACTCAGCTCCTGTTTTCTTACTTTGTGTTACCTTCTTACCTTCTTCCATCTCTGGTGATTTTAGCAGATAGCAGGGTCTCTTCTGTGTCTTAGGTCTCCTGCCCCTCACTCCACAATGGGCTTTGGTGGAGAGGAAATAAGTGGTCTGCCACCAAGGGTTACAGCAGGAAACAGCACAGAGCTTCTCCCTACTACTGAAGCCAACTGAACAAGTTTTGGGATACAGACATGCCCCACAAGACTTTGTGACCTCACTGTTCAGGCCTATGGAAAACATGCTCATTTTTTCTCACTAGTATGTCAAAAACACACAAATTGCAGCCCCTCCTGCTGAGAAAAATCGAAATGGGCTTCTCAGCACATGGGATGACTCAGCCAATCAGAAAATAGAAGGAATACCTTGTGACTTCAGCCACGTGCATAATTCCAGTTCAAAATTCACATTTCAAATTCACTGTGTATATTTTGCTGATAATCAGATAATGCAAAATATTTTGTGCCCAATTTCAATAATTTTTGTGCCCTAATATGACAGCCAGGAATTCCCCAGGGTGCAGCATAGTTGGTCCTCCACCACCCCCTCAATATGGAGGACATGTTAGGGGTTATCCCCACAGCACAAGATGCTTAGGTGTTACTAACAGCCAGCATAAGTGAGAACCAGTCCTGAGGCTGCATCCCCTCAAATGGGAGATTGCAGGGGTAACTTTAAATGACTGTTGTTCCCCACCCCCAGATGCTGTGCTGAGCACAGCTCAGCTACTCTGAGGTTCTGCTCTACGTGGGTAAGGGAGCTTCATTAAATCAAAAGCAAGCCCATTTTACATCTTTTACATTTTGCATCAGATATTTCACCCAGCTCTAGAATATACTGTAAAATTATAAACTATTCAACCATGCTTTAGGAGCAAAACTATATATAGCTTGTGCAAGTGATTTTTCAGGAAATGAAATCTGACTTCTCTGCCTCACTCCTGAACAAAGCCTTACGACCTTCCACTTCCTTTTCAGAGCATTAGTAATATATATAAACACATATACATTTGCTGCTCTACTCTGACTTTCTGTCCCCTGTGAAAACTGGGAAAAATACAGAATTTTCACATTTGGTTTCCTTTCGTAAAGCCAATTGTTGATTATAAGCAGGTTTGCTATAAATGCAGCACTGGAGGCTTTAGATATTATATTACACACAAAAAAACCCTATTGTAACCTTATTACTCCTGGGGGAATTCTGCACTACTGGGTTAGGGGAGCTGAGTTCGGGCAGGGGGAAGAGTGCCCCGTTGCAGTGGGGTCCAGGCCAGGGTGTGAGGCCCCTGACACGCCTGGGGCCAGGCCGGGCCACCCCACCCCAGCCATGCCTGGGTCCGGGCCAGGCTGGGCTGCCCTGGCCGTGCCTGGGCCAGGGCTGGGCCAGGCCGCCCCTGGGTCCGGGCGCCCCGGCCATGGCTGGGTCCATGCCACCCGGCCGCAGCAGGTTGGGGGCTGGGCTAGGTTGGGGAGAGGGGTGTCCCTCCCCCAGGCGTGGCAGGTCCCCAGGAGGGTTCCCTTAGCACCCGCACGGTGCTAAATAGGCTGCTGCATGGCCGCGCAGCGTACAGGGAACTTAGCCCAGGAGTACTTAATGTTGTTTTAAAGTCAAGCCCTCGAGTTAGAAAATGAAAGAATTAAAGTTGTCTTCCATCTCAATTTCACCCCCTTATGCAATATGATAGCCTTTAATTACAAGATCACATACTATATTTTCCACAAGGCCCATGCCTCATTCAATGCACAGAATGGATGGTCCTCTCTTAGTGATCAAGTATACAATTTTTTTGCTTTATCTGCATTGTTTAGTGTGTGGCCCCAGGCTTTATTTACTGCACACTATCCAAATCGTGTGCTGAAAACAGAATGATTAACTTCGTCATGTGCTTTATTCCTCATGGGCTTTTCAGATTACTCTGCATTTTATAACCATTTATATGTTCAAAACATAGCTTCCATTTACTTCAGTTGCCATTGTGAGTGGTCAGGACTTCTGCAAATCAAATCCTAGAATATCAAGTAAGGTACTCAAAAAAGTGAAAAGTTTGGTGTAACCGACTTGCCTAGACAGAGGTAGGATACATCCATTTCTCCAGGACAACATTCAACTTCTTTAAGCATGAGATTATCCCTTTTCTTCCTGCAGTCCCCTGCCTGATTCACAACACAATATCCAACTTCTCCAACCAATGATGAAGGGGTCCTACAGTCTCCTTTATTACACAACCATTATTCATTCCAAAGCAGGTTCATCCTATGCACTGAATGAGTCAGGAGTCCTGTAGAAAAAAAAAGTATATGATCATATGATTAATGACTGTATCTGAATGCATATTCACAAGGGGCCAGATTAAGGTTGCACAGGCAACCTTAATCCTGGCATTTCCTAACTTTTGAGTGCTTCACTTTGCAACGCTAACAATCTTTTAACATAGGTTTTTGTGTGTAATTTCATAATTTTTTTAAGCAACCTGATAATCCCCCCAGAAATTCCATCATGTGGCATCATATTGACCCCCACATGGTTCATCAGCATGGTTGGAATCTTTAGATCTACCACACTGACCTCTGCTACTTGAGCTAATGGAGTAACTGATACCAGTAGTAGGTTGTCATCCTGCATATGAACTACAACTAGAGCAGAATAGGACACTTTGCCAGTGAGTTTCATAGATATTTGCTGACAGCAAAGCAATGGTGAGACTCAGGAATCTTGGGTTCCATTCCAGGCGCGGGAAGGGAGTTTGCTTTAATTGGCAGATTCTTCTGCTCATTTTCCCTAAGCTTGACCCCTTTTGTCTCCACAGTAGGTTAGGCATAGGGTGCCCATAGGTGCTGGAACTAAGGCTGCAGGACACCTGGCTAGAAGTGGTTTCCATTATATACTGGATTTAGAGTTTGGTTCAATGGCTCTCAGCACCCCCACTATAAAAATTGTTCCAGTACCCCTGGCCACACCTCCTCTTGGCCCTGCGGTGTGTGGAGGAGGCCTAGGCCTGGTCTACACTAACCCCCCAATTCGAACTAAGGTATGCAAATTCAGCTACGTTAATAACGTAGCTGAATTCGACATACCTTAGTTCGAACTTACCGCGGTTCAGACGCGGTCCACACGCGGCAGGCAGGCTCCCCGTCGACTCCGCGGTACTCCTCTCGCTGAGCTGGAGTACCGCAGTCGACGGCGAGCACTTCCTGGTTCGACTTATCGCGTCCAGACCAGACGCGATAAGTCGAACCCGGAACTTCGATCCCCAGCCGCCGAATTAGCGGCTGGGTGTAGACCAGCCCCTAGTAAATAAACCTACAGTTATTCTTCCCAAATGGAATCCAGGGCTTTTCTAGACCCCTTATGCTGCCACACAGTTTAAGGAGTTATAGCAGAAAGGAGAATCCTTCCCCTGCAGTTGCATTCTTTGCAATGCTGAAGGGTAGACTGCTGTCAAATATGTCAATGGAGAGCAATCTATGGAAATGTGAATTACATAAGAAAGAGCCTTTCCCCCTTGCCAGATGTTGATTTGCTTCGGCAGTCTAACCTTCAGCATTGCAAAGAATGCAACTGCAGGTCTGAAGGACACTGTTTGCAACTGCAACAACTCATAAAAGGAAACATAGGGGAAAAGGCATTTTGTCTTATCAAATACCATCTAAGTGATGTGAGTAAATTAGTGAACACTTGGCAGCTTTGTTTAGGATACAGTCTGCATAGGATTGTATTCTTCCAGCTTGGCAAGGAATTTATCTTGAAGTGCCTAATTCCTATTAATCATTACATAACACAAGTTGTTAGACATTATATATATCTATCTCTCCTGTGGCTCTCGGCACAACACTGGGGGTTGTGAAGAGGACAGTGCAGGGCCATTTACGTTGGGTCTGTGCTGCTCCTGTGCTGAGGGAATCCTCCCTCAGCCCCTTGAGACTGATTAATGGTCCTTCTGTGCCCTCAGAGTGGTTAATAGGGGCTGCAGCAGGGGCCAGCATTGGCCCCAAGAAGTTTCATTTGCAAACAGAGTTTTTAAGTCACTTAGAAAATTGTGACTTTCAATATTGTAATGAATGTGCCCTAGAGCAATCTTACGGGCAATCAAAAAAAAAAAAAAAAAAAAAGCCATCATGGGGATAGGGTGACCAGACAGCAAGTGTGAAAAATCGGGACAGGGGGTGGGGGGTAATAGGTGCCTATATAAGAAAAAGACCCAAAAATCAGGATTGTCCCTATAAAATCGGGACATCTGGTCACCCTACATGGGGATTGGGCTGTTTTCCCAAATGTTGCTGCTCATAAACAAGAAAAATTATAGTGTCACAGTCTCTGGGTAGGCTGCTCCACTGAGACCCTCTTCCCATCCCCCAAGTGTGCCCCTTTCAAGTGGCAGGCCCATGACGCCACTTCTCTTTGGGGCAAGATCCTACAATCCAACCACTCTCTGTCTGTGTCTCCAGGTTATAACCCTTCTTGCCCCCCAGTGCTAACTGTGACTAATTCAGCAGGCCCAACTGGGGTTGGACCCTACGATGGTTTCTCTCTGGGAGCTTGTGACAGTATGTGTTTGCAGTGAGTCAGAAACAGCTTCATCAGAACAAAGTGTGATTTTTTATGGCCTAAAAGGTACACAGAGCTTGGAGAAGTAGATTTAAAACAACAAAAACCTACCATGGTATTCCCTTATCTAAATTTAACCTCCATTTGTAGCTCAGGCCGGTCTGTCTTTTTCCCCATCTCTGAGTTGCAAGAAACAGCCTACACTGCTTGCAGGCTTCTCCTTCTGTCTCTCCAGGGTATGTCTACATTGTAAAGCTAGGTCTGTGGGACCCAGGCATGTGGACTCAATGTTTCCAAGCTTGCAAGTGAGTGCCCACACTGCATTGTAAACTTAGGTTTACAATTGCTTCCCACAGCCATGCTAATAAGTCTATGTTGCACTGTGCAGACTTTTTAACTTGGGGCTGTGGCTTGAGCTGCGTCCACATTGCAAAATGACAGGGTTTGCACTTAGGTCACAACAGGAGTTGGGTTGCGACGCCCCCCAAGCAGGGTCCTAGAACCCAGGTCATGAGTGCTTGCTGACCTGTCAGACTGATTTGTGCCTAGACAGAAGCGGGGCTTGGGCTCAAACCTGAGCACAGCCTGGGCTTCATGTGCAGTGTAGACATACCCTCAGTGAGTCCTCCCAGCCTGTCAGCTTTTTCACAGACGCGTCCTAGTCAGCATCTCTGACCATTTCCCCCCTCCTTTTCTGCCAGTCAGGGTTTTGGGATCTTTTGAGTCTCCTTTGATTCCAGGCTAAGCCTTGGGAAGAGTAAAACATCCTAGCCTGGACAGAGCCGGCTAGGTAACTTCTCCCCCACAGCTGATGGCCCAGCCATTGTTATCTCCTTTGAAGTTGTGTACATGATGCTGACTTATCTGTGTTGTTGTTTTACCTCTCCTGCTTGGTCCCTCAACAGCCCATGTATGGCCTCCTTTGATTAAACTCTCTGCATTTGGGCAGGCAACAATACATAACTGAACAGGGAAACTAAGTCACACATACTCCTAGAAAGTAATGCAACCACTTTCCCAGTTCATCACATCTGTGATGGTCACATGCTCAGTCAAGCTATTTTAGGTCATTTTTAGAGAAGTTTTACATATATTAGTTATCATTTTCCTCACCTTCCAATCTCTGTACAGCTGAACTCATGATATTAAGAGCACCTGGCTTCAGAAATGAGGGATAAATAAAAAAGAGAGAGAGACTGAATCAAATTTTAAAAACTGTCCAAACCATTTGTCATTTTTTTCTATAGCAAGGAGGCTGACAACAGTGTTGCTGGTAAGAGCTTAGTGCAACAACATGGGCTTGGTATAGGCAGGGAAATTTTTGTTTTGAGTGCAACTCTTGACTCATGGAAAAATAATCTGAGCGTCTCGGGCTGGTCCTGCCTTGATCTGCCTTTAGTAAGCGACAGCCTGTTTCCAAATGAGTTCTGAGAAACTTGCATGATAATGTTTTCATCTCCTTTTGAGAGGCAATAGTTATTTGAAGCACATTTTTAAAAGCAGACTCACTATGTGAGTTGTTGGATTTTTTACTTTAAATGTGTGGAATTTGGTGACCATGTGTATCCAAATCCTACCATCAGTACATGAGCACAACTTCCAAGAAGTCAATTTTACTTTAAAAAAACAGTGAGAGGATATGAAATTAAATCAGTACTTTTTAATTCCTGTGCTATAAAAGAAGCCTTGTGAATGGGTCAAATACAGTCCAGCTGAAAGCTAGTACAGTATGTTGAGAGATACATACACAAAACCAAACCTAAATAGCGAAATTTAGAATGTGGATATGAAATCATTTTGGGTTAAGTTAAGTTTTCTGCTACTTCGTTTTGTTTTTAGTTTATCCAAGAGATGTTCATTTCTGGAAAGGGAAGCAGGACAGAGATATAGAACTGTTTTTCAATCCCTTCGTTTACATGGAATAACTTCAAGTAAGTTTATAGTGTGTTTGTGACCTAAGAAGCATTGGCTCACACTTTCAAACTAGCATTTGAAATTACACTCACAAAAATTCAGTGTGTGCAAAAGCCCAATTTATGCACACAGGTGAGCATGCCCATATCAACTAATTATGCAACTGTCTATCTAGCTTACATAGGCACACTGCTTTTGCACACACGCAGAACGCGTAGTGAAAGTTAAAAGTGAAAACTTTGGTTCACTTGTAGGAATCAATATTTCAATGTTTAAAATTAGATTTCTCTGAAATATATGAAAAATATTGGCCCTTGAAATGTACACCCTACGAGCGAAGGACTAGTGAATAGGGGATCTTCAGAGCCCAGCAACCTTCCAAATCAATGTCAATACTTACCTGTGGGGTATATATTTTATACAAATCTAGTCTAACCTTTTTGTTTCCGTACCATTTTATTGAATTTTATCTAGAGGTGCACCCAAATCCCTGGAGCTGACCATGTTAATATGTGCCAATTTCATAGCTTTATACACCCCGGGTGAACTAATCCTACCACAGGATAGGGCTATGAAAAAAAAATGCACAATTGGATGCAAGCAGGAGTTATTAATATGCAAGTGGCAGTCTGCACACGAACATGTGCACCCTGACCCTGACCACTGAGACCATCCCCAGAATGCCACTCCCTAGCTCCTTTTGTGGATGATTTGCACAACAACCCTTCCGTGAATTACGTGGGGAGTCTGAAGTGAGGCTGGGTGATGAATTTTTAGTGGACTTCTATGTTTGGATCCTCCCACATTGCCATAACTGTTCTCTGTAATATGTCTGCTTTAATTCCTTTTAATAATACAATTTTATTTATCGAACTTTCCCCCCAAATCCCGAAGGTAAGCATCTGGAGGATTTACGACAGATTAACTTCCTCCCGCTGCCATGGCTGACACAGATTCTGTCCAACCATTACCATGCAGTGAGTGGCTTCTACATTGTTCAAAAACTGAAAGTGTTTATATATATTCATTGGAGCTCAGACGTTATCTTATATTTTGTTCTGAGGGAGTGCCTCAAGGCCCCAGTCAGGATATGGGCCTCATTGTGTCAGCCAGGTAATGTACAAACAGAATAACAGATGATCCCTGGCTTAAAAAAACCTGTAGTCTAATTTTTCCTATGTTAAATTGCTTTGCTTTGGCAATCTTTGCTTCTGAGCTTAAGATATGCTAGTGGATAATATGATGTTTTTTATGCTGTCATACACAAACACCCAGTTATGCTTTCTGAGAGAGTCTGTTTCTATTAACAACTTCTTAGACACTTCTATTGTTTTGCTATTGGTGGGTTTTTTTCCATATAAGCAGATGGGGACAAATTCATACATGGTATAAGCAGGTACATCTCCCATTGAAGTCAATGGCCTTGGAAAATGAGAAGAGGAAGACAGAGCACAGCTGCATAGAACTTGGACCATTACTGAAGATGTGCCCCTAGTCTGCACTGATTCCTGCTCCCCTAGGAGTTTTGTTGCAATTGGCTGCCCAGGTCAGCAGCTGCATATCTCAAACGCATACTTTCTGAGAAGGGAAAAATGTGTAGGGGAGTTAATGCTACTTCTAACAGAAAATACTGAAATAGAAACTTGAATCAGAACATTTTACCATAACTTTCCACACCATAAATATACTCGGCTTCATTACAAAGATCTTTTTTATATTATGGTCCTGATTCTCCATTGTCTTGCACCTGGTGTAGTTTTTTATACCTGTGTAGTAGGTGTAAAATGCTATTATTCTGATTTGGTAACAATTTACACTCACTTTACAGCCACTTGGCACAGGTGTAAATGACTACATAAGATGCAAAACAGTGGAGAATTGGGTCCAGTGTCACTAATTGCTTAGTTGTTCCAAACCACTAGGAAGTGGTACAACTGTACAATCTACCATACATTGTCAATGTATATATAGAATACTCATTCCTATGAAGATTGCCTCACTGAGAAAGCAGCAGAAACAGTCATAAGTTCTTTGTGCCTAGCTTTGTGCTTCTTTTATATAATATATTGAATCAATGGACTTCATCAAATGTGGCATATTTTCCTTTCCCTTCAGCTGGAGAATGGTGGTGACATGACATTGCAGAAAGATTTTTCCATGCAAGCTGTGAGGTTTGGTCTGCTGCTTAAACAGGTATGTAACAAAGAAATCAAAACTGTATGTTGGGAGCCTTTAGGCTTTGGTGTGCTTCTCAGTGGATACCAGTATTTTTACTCACATACTTTTTATTGTAAAAATGGCAGCTGTTTTCAGATCTGTAATCTATTTTAAATGGGAAAACAAATCAAGTAAGATGAGCTACATTTGTTAGTCTAGTTAGTTTCTTTGTTAGGATAAAGAAAAATATTTTAAATAAATGAGACAAAGTAGAAATGCTAGAATATGTATATTAATTCCAAATCCTATTTTTCATTGTATTCATGGACCTTGAAAAGGGCAGAGGGTGAGCTGGGAATGAGTTGACTTCAATAGGCATTGGATCAAACCCTATGTAAATTGACAGTTATCTATCTAATTTATAGCAGTTGCAGTCCAATTCCAAATAGGCTAGTGTCATAATTGTCTCTGAAGTAGCCAGTGACTGAATGGACCTGAACATCACTCTCAGACTGAGACACATGCGGGAAGAAGCTTGCACTGGCACTGCCTGTGCTGCATCTGTTTTGTGGGGTTAAATGTCTCACTTACAATTCTGAGGGCTTAGGTAAGGCTTAAGTAATGCATTGGCCTTGTGCTGGCCCTCTGCACTGTGGTGAATTCCAGTCTGGATGAATAGACAACTCATTATATGTAATCAGGCACAACTGAAGGCCTTCCTTCCTGCTCTACCCTTCCAGGCTAAACTCCGAATGCTCCTCCATCCCAATATGTATCCCATCTCCATACATATTGGAGACACCTTTGAATTTGATGAGCACATAGAAGCAAAGAACAATAAGACACAGACCCCAAACTTCCAAGAGACATTCCCCTGAACCTAAAAGTTTCCCCTGCCTTAAACTCCCCCTTACAACACTTGTGGACCTAGACCATTATAATTTTTCATGTCCGTATTTGATTTTCATTGCGCTCCTTATAGCGTTCCATTAGTTTAAATATAATTTCACAGTGACTGTATTTTTTCTTTTACATGACAAGCAAAACGAGACAGATTTTTCCTAATAATAGATTTGTGATTTCTGCCCACATATTTTTGAGATTACTTTGGATAGAGTTTTTCCTTTTTAATTGTCCTTTAGGAGCCAAGATATCATGAAGAAATAATTTCCATTTATGGATTCTTCTTTGAGATAAAAGCAATCAGATATGAAGCTTCAGCATACAGCTTTTACATTCAAGTAAGATAAAAGCACCACATGGCTTATGTGAATTCTGTTTATTATTTATCTGATTATTATGTTTATTGTTTATTATGTGTTTATTCTGTTGCATTATGTAAATTCTGACCTTGCTTTAAGGTAATAAGGTTGAGAATAAAGGCAAACAAATGTAGTGTGAGGGTGTGGGATAGTACAAGCATCTTAATGAGTTTTCTTCCTTCTGACTGCAAAATGATTACCAGTATTCACGTGTCTCTGCACATGATGATTTTAACTAGAACCAGAAGTGGGAATACTAAAATACCACAAACAAAAATATTCACTCTTTTAAGGTGTCAATCAATAATCAGGAAATACTGGAAAATCCATAAACAGTTTATTCTCAAGTGATTTTCCTAGCCCAGTTTTGAGAACACTAGTAGCTGACAATCTACATGAAATTATCAGCAGTGTCTCCTGCCTAATAAAACATGTCATCTCACATGTTCTTTGTATGGTATCTTCAACAGGGCATAGTAGAATGGATATAATCTGGTACTTTATTCTAATCCTTTTTCTCCTAAAGGGCAGGTAATGCTCAGCATAGTCTTTTGGAAAACGCTAATACTGGTAGCAAATTGCATAATGAGATGCTGACTGAAAAGTGTTTCATAGTGTACCTGTTACCATTTTAATTCTTCCTTCCCTGTAAGAGTCTGGTTTTAATTAAATGTCAGTTAAATGCCAAAGTGAGAACTTCTCTCCTAGCCGTTTTAAAGTGCTCGGTTCCCTTTATGTTTTGTGGCTTATTATAGATTTGAATCATCAATG
Source organism: Terrapene triunguis (assembly GCF_002925995.2). NCBI lineage: Eukaryota > Metazoa > Chordata > Testudines > Emydidae > Terrapene > Terrapene triunguis. The sequence goes on from NW_020664446.1 coordinate 18,655,267, forward strand.
TGGTGGTTTAGTTTGTTTAGCAAAATTAACGTGGTCAGTAACAATTTCCTGTTCAAATAAGTCCTAGAACATATTGCTAAGTTTGATGTTTGTAAATATTGTGGGTGCAGTACAGAGGACCTAATCCTGCAAGTCTTCTGCATGAGAAACTCCCATTGCTTCCAGGTGATATAGGGCATGATCCTATAAAATTCCCACCAAAGTAAACAGGAGTTCTATGCTTGCAGGGTCAGGCCCGTGATTAGAAATGAAAAAGGTACACGGAGAAGTGAATGTAGTAACACTCTGGTCATGCCCCCTCCCATTCCTCCCCTAGCCAGATACTGGGAGCTGCTAGAACAGGCGACATAGGAAACAGCTACACTTGTGCTATACTAGGTGGGGACTTCCTTGAGCTGGGGAGATCCAGCAATTTTCCCATCCCTTTTTGCCACTAAACCAAGACAAAGGGGGCCAAATTATAGTACAGAATCGAGCCTATTGTTTATTTTCTTTTTTGCATGCAAATTTAATGACTTTTCGTAGGACCAAACTCAAACCTGGCATAAGTAACTGAAACACCACTGACATCAGTGAAGTCTCATTCATTTACACAACTCTTAGTTTGGACCAGAGTGCCTTTCATCCAGAAGGATTACAAAGCGCTTTAGAAACTATAGGTCCAAACCAGGAGTCCTTACTCAAGACAAATTCCTAGTGTTTTCAAAAGAAGTTTAGACACAGGAAAGACTGTAGTACCAGGTCCTATATACAGAGAAATCATTTCAGTCATCACTGAAACATGTCAGTTGTTTAATAGTGCATAAGAATCTGACAGAGTACAGGCCCTCAGGTCAAGAACTGAAGAATGCCTTGTCCATTTGAAATTACTAAACCAGTTTTAGGCAGGCAAGGGTAATTACCAAGAATTTGGCTCATGAGATATTCTCCACTCCAATTGAAAGTGTCATAGAAACATTAATAACCAGAGCTTGATTTTACATCTCATCAAGAAGACAGCATCTCCTGAGGGCCATTTGTTCAATACAGAATCAGGAAGAAGAATGTCATCTATTGACTCACCAATATAATTCCATTCAGCCTCTAGAAACAGATCTTCTTGGAGGTCTCCCAAGTAATGACCTGGTCAGATCCTGCTTAGATGAGTACTTGCTGTGATCCTGAAGATTTAAATCTCAAATACCCAAAAGTGGAATGGATGTATATTTGAGTTGGTTCTCTAATAAACAAATGTCATTACCATTATATTGCATATTTCAGATTTTTAACTGACTTGGATGTAATGTCTTTTCAGAGAGTCAAACAAACAGACCCAGCTTTATCTTTTTTTACTGCTGAACGTAGCCCTGTCAGCCTTAGGCAGGAGCGAGAAGTTAAATATGAAATAAAAGCACAGTGCATGATGGATGGGAAATGGAGGGAATTCAGTACTGATCAACTTACCCAAAAGTTTGGCGTTACCAAACCATCCTGCAAAAGCCAAGTAAGTATTTTTTAAAAATATAAACTCTGCCCTGCGTAGCCTTGCTATTTCTAAAAGTTGATATAGCATCCATGTAAAACAAACATTCCTCACAATCAAAAAGCTCAGACATTGACATGATACTATTTCAGAGTGATACACAAGACTGAAAAACCCAGTAGAAATGTGTGTGAATTCCAAAATATGAAATGCTGACAACTGCTTTAGAAACACTGGACCTGATCCAAAGTCCATTGCAGTCAATGGAAAACCTCCCATTCTGATTTTACATTATTAAATATCAATGACAAACATAATGGCATTTGTGCCCAAAGTGGAACACTTTGCCATTGATAGGAACACGCAAGGTTCTGTCTGCAAGTACCTCTTAGACGTCACCACCAGTGTCTAGCAGTTTGTTTAAACAGCTGCCTCATATAGACTGCTGACTTGCGTTCCCTTTTGGCATATTTATTTCTTCATCCTTTTCCATTTATCCTTGGCAATCTAGGTAACACAATTAATTAACTTGGGGCTTCCTAATGGTTGCATAGTATTTGCAAAACTACAGTTGGTTAATATGGTATCAGCATAATCTTCTTAAAGTTTAAATGTTCTGGTCGTCAATGCCAGTATTTCTAGCAATCCAGTCCTTAACTCAAGTCGCCCCATAAAAAATGGTTTTATCCAGGGTCTGATTCTGGGAAGTGTTGACTTCCCTCAACTCCCACTGAAATGAGTGGAATTGGAGGGAGCTCCGCCCCTCTCAGAAGTGAAATGCATCAGGCAGAGGTGAGGCCTAATGGAAATTTTTAACTGGTTAACCCAGCAAAATAAATCACTCAAGCAGTAGTAACAGTCTATGCGAATCAAATGTTTAAAATGGTGAGTGTATTTCTTTCCTTAATCTTACTTCAAATGCAGGTTAAACCAAAGCCATTCACAAAAGGAAATTGGCCAAATTATGTTGTGTTACACATGAGCAACCAGGTTGTGGATGTAACTGAAATCAGAATTTATGCTAATACACCTCTACCCTGATATAACACGAATTCAGCTATAACGCGGTAAAGCAGAGCTCCAGGGGGGGGCGGGGCTGCACGCTCCGGCGGATCAAAGCAAGTTCGATATAACGCAGTTTCACCTATAACGCAGTAAGATTTTTTGGCTCCCGAGGACAGCATTATATTGGGGTAGAGGTGTACTTTGTGTTTATATAACATGCTTTATAGACATTAATTAATCCACAGCCCCCCTGTGAGGTAGGTTAATACCTCATTTTACAGATTGAGGCATAGCCAGTTTAAGTGACTTGCTTGAGGTCACAGATGTGGTTAGCGACAGAGGCGAATGAAACCCTCATGTTCAGACTCCTAGTCCTGTGAACTAATCACTAGACAAAGTAGACAAATACATTTATAGTGGTATTAGTCAGGGCCGGCTCTGGCTTTTTTGCCGCCCCAAGCAAAAAAAACCTGCGGGGCGGCCGGAGCGGCAAAGCGTGCACACACACACACACACACACACACAAAAACACCTGCGGGGCGCCCGGAGCGGCAAAGCACACACACACACACACACACACACACACACACACTCAAAAAACCCACTGGGCGGCCGGAGCGGCAAAGCAGAAAAAAAAAAAGAAAACCTGCAGGGCGGCCGGAGCCAGGGTGCAGGGGGACTCCATGTGCTGCAGACGTGCAGTGGAGTGCGCGCCTGGTCTAGCGGGGGGGAGGGAGCGGGGGGGAGAGAGAGAAGGGGGGCAGCCAGGGCTTCAGCGGGGCGCTCGCCACGCGGCCCCTCCCACCGCGCTGCCTGCCAGGGGGGCTCTGTGCCGCTCCGGTCAGCTGGGAGGGAAGGACGCAGGCTGCCCTGCCGAGTTTGCTGCAGGGTGCTCCCCTCCTCCACGCTGCCGCCCCCTACAGGGCGGCCAGAGCTGCAAACCAAAAAAAAAAAGAAAAAAAAATGGGCGGCCGGAATGCCGCCCCTTGGAATCTGCCACCCCAAGCACGAGCTTGCTCGGCTGGTGCCTGGAGCCGGCCCTGGTATTAGTACAGATTATACTCCACGTGCAGAATACCATGTTCCTGTGAAAACATGGGAATAGGTTGTTCCATGTTTAGATTCTAGAGCTCCCTTTAGCAAAAAGTCATTTAAAAAACATTTAAGGTTCATCTTCAGGCTTCTATGTCATGACTTTTTGCTTTTTATTCAGAAAACAAAAGTATCTGTTCACTCTGCCTTCAAAACCCAGATTCCAGGTACAGATAATACATTCTTTGCCCCTCCCAAGAAAGCACAGTGACCAGATTTACCCCTTACTCATTTAAAGGGAAACTGCCTCCTCAGTAGAAATTCAAAGAAGTAGTTTTGCAATTTTTCTGCTGAAACAAGCACTAAACATGAGTCATTTTGTAGTTAACTAATTATGGTGTTAGATAAATACTCCAATGTTAATTTTGGTTTGGTTTTGGGTGTAGGTCTTGAAAGCACGAATACCATCAATTCCAGTCTATGTGACATATGCTCTTCTTTTTCCATCATCTTGATTTGCTAAAAGAAAATAAGCTCTAGAGTTTTCTTTCGCCTGAAGAACTGATTTCAGCACTTGATATTATCAGCAGAGGCGAATCGTGTACTTTAAGGGTACAGGCTGCTTAGCCAACTAACCACATTTGTCATAGTATGAAAATAAACTGCAACCTTTCCTTGTGTCATGCTCATTTCAGGATTAAATTCAATCAACTGCCTGTTTCTGTTCTCCATAAATTATAACTGCAAATTGGCAATTTCTATTTTATTAGACATGGACTCAAATTACAAAATCTAGCTCTAGACTTCAAACAGAAAGTTTGGGGGTGTTCAGACCTGGGTTTTCCCACAGCTCCATGGTGTATTTCTAGCTTTCCATTATTGAATAATACTTTCCAAGTGGCTGCAACTATATGAAAAAGCTGTTGCTTCTGCAAACCATGAATGAGACTAAGATAGGTCACTAGTACCAATTAATCACTACAATTTCTACGTACCACTTCTGTGCTCTATATCACCGCCTAATCCTTAGTCATATCCCTGGGTGCAACAATGTTGTTGCTTGCAGTCTAGTGCACAGTTTTCATTAGCTTTTGTGAGCTAGAAATAAGAGTACCACCCAATCATTTTACCAACTCCATTCATACTGGACAAAATACAATATATTGGCTGAAAACCTGGCTTTGTTGAAGTCAATGGGAATTTTGTCACTGACTTCAATAGTGCCAGGATATCACCCCCCCCCCCCCCACCCCCACTCTGGCCCCCTTTTCCATGTAAAAAGGCTTGCCTGGAGCAACGTAAAGCCCTGTATCCTTGTAAGCCTCTGTACAGGACTGGGGTGGAGCTGGGGTGCTGCAGCACACACTGTGGGAGGTAGAGCAGCCTGGAGCGGCTGCCAGAATTCAGAAAGGTACCCAGAGCAATCTAGGATATGTCATGAGCCTTTCCAGCCGCCAAAACAGCCCGGTATCAGGTCACAAGGATGGCTTAAAGCTTACTCCACCCCCTCCTCTGGGCAGGTGCAGCCCAGAATCTCAACCTTGGTCTTTAGTCAGCTAAAATCAAATGTAATGGATCACATCTAACCTTATTAAATCCACAAGTTGAGTCTAAACTACATGTTTTGATAGGATGTTTCCAGCATTGTCCATTAGAGAGTTTTTCTTCTCTCCCACACCAGTCTGTTTTAACATACCTCTTGATGAGAATATACATTCAAGATGCTTTATGTAGCAGTAGTGACTTGGTTTTCAGGTTATTTATATACAGTAAAAGAACAGGTGCTGTAGTCTCATGAACAAATCAGGGACTTGAAGACAGTAAGCCAATTCTGCTCTCATGAACATCAGTGGAGTCACTCCATATTCAACCTACTGACTCTCAGGTATTACTCCTGGCTCTGTCACTGACTCACTCAACCATTGTTTACACCACAAAGCTTTTCCTAACCTTTCCTACTGTGGTGACCAGCAGTTCAGCTCCAACAATAGTAACAACAATGGGAGCATTAGTGTAGACAAGGTACTAAGATCTGCTGGTGTTTTAAGCACTGTGCCACATAGAGCTGAGAATGGTAAGGTGACAAGGCACTTAAAACACGGGTGGCTATTCTACACTAGCACTTCCATCTCTGAATCCCACTGGTGGAACAGAACCAGTAGCAGAAACAGGTTACAGTATTATTGTACACATTCATAGATAAAATACAGGCAAAAGGTTACATACAGTACCTAACCCACAGTAGTAGTCAGTACCTGAACTGGGATTCAAAACTATGGATGAGATCCTCACTCCTGCTCCAGCCTCTTTCCTCTAGCTAAAAGGCCCAGAGGGGCTCTAAAAGCCTCACTTCCAGCAGGAAGATGATTCCCCTGGAACAGTTGTAAGGCTGTGGAAAATCCAGACAGCATTGCTACCCTTAGGGCTCCCATCATTTATATAGGGCACCAGGGCTAAATTACACTGTGGGCTTCTACAGGCCTTTGAGAAGCCCAGGATCAGGAGGGTGGTAACAGTGGCTTAACGCCACCTTATCCCTCTCCCCCTAAAAGGCAAGATCTGTATTGTGCATCTCAGAGGTGCAGCACAGAATCTTACCCCAAGGATTCCTTCGTGCCCCATCCTGTGATCAGACAACTAGCCCAAGTCTGTATAAAAAAACAAGAGAGTGCTAACAATTATGAAATCATGCCAGGGGAGAATAATGTTGCTTATTTGTCAGAAAATACATCTCTGAGGAGTTTTGTTTGATTCTCACACACACTGTCCCCATTATAATCCGCCTCTTTATACAATGTGACCCAATGGCATCTGCAAAGTTCTTGGCATCTCGAAACAGCTATGAATAGATCACTGTGTATTTCTGATTAAGTCACTTCATTTGTAATTCCGGTCAGACTTGCATTCCTGTAAATACATTTACTCTCATGATTTTCACTACATAAAATACAATTTTCTTGCAATTATGGAGGCAGGAAAACATTCTTTTTAAGACCATCTCCACAATTCTACAGCATGAGGTTTATTTTATGTTGGCTAATACACATGGAACTGCCTGTTTTTTGTATTTTCTCCCTACACAAAATCAAAAAATATATATAAATATTTCAGCTATCTTATATTTTTGTCAAGTATCAGGGGGTAGCCGTGTTAGTCTGTATCTACAAAAACAACAAGGAGTCTGGTGGCACCTTAAAGACTAACAGATTTGTTTGGGCATAAGCTTTCGTGGGTAAAAACCTCACTTCAGATGCATCTGAAGAAGTGAGGTTTTTACCCACGAAAGCTTATGCCCAAATAAATCTGTTAGTCTTTAAGGTGCCACCAGACTCCTTGTTGCTTATATTTTTGCAGTCCCTTCTGTAAAAGTATACCCAGTTACCAGATGGCTGAGTCTTTCGGTCTAAACTTTTTCTAAGAACTCTACAATAAATCTTTGTTTAATTATCAAATAGTGAAATATAAACATTGGCTCATTTTAATGAATCATCTTGTTACTCAAGTGCTTTCTTCCATGGTGATCCAGTATTTTATCCATTATAGTTTCTTTATGTTCCCCTTTATCCTAAAGAATTGCCTAATGAGCTAAAATAAAAATCAAGAAGCATTTGTATTTGGAAAATAGGGTCTGCAGCGGGGATGTGGAGAGCTGGGAGACGACTGGGCATACACGCTGATCTTTTTCCACATACTCATAAACAAAAATCTTCATTAAAGGAGAGTTAAGGTTGAATGTGCATATCAGTGGAGTCCAGCGAACACCCTGGACAATATTGTAATTTCTTTACAAAAAATCCACAATTAATTAAAAAAAAAATTACAAGGACAGAGCCTCTCCCCTCCAAATTCACTTTGTGCTACTGAAGTAGCAAAAATTAACTTGAAAGCTGCCCTATTAGGTCACCACGGATTCAGCTCTTCCCATGTTGCAGGAGAGAGGCTTGGGGAGTTGTTAGGAGACAGATAGAGTGGAGCCACTGTGTAATGTATTCCACCAATCCCCAGACAGTGGACCCAGTCCCTAGGGGATCCATTCTAGCTGCTCTGAGTTAGTTAAGCCGCCAGTTTGCATTAGCTGTGATGTTTAAAAAGAAAAGTAAAGCTAAGGGTGTTTCAGCAAATGCAACTATACTAAGTTTATGGCAAGGGTCAGCATGTGATTGTGGGAAATTGCAGGAAATATGATGTAGTTACTGAGAGAATGCAGACAGATGTCAGAGATATTTTTGTATTTGTAAACAAACAGTGGAACACCCAAGCCAGGTCTTTGCAAAGTCTAGTGGAAAAATATCCGTCAGCCAAGTGAAGGAAAACAAACTTGAATCACACAGCAGAAATACGTGCTGTTTTCTTGATCTTTTCCTAGACCTTGTGGGGGGGGAAGCATTTGAGTGTCTGGGAGATAGGGATGACATACTTTGTTCTTTAATCGTTTCAAGAAAAAAAATCTGCCATATATATATTTGCAAAGGTACAATTTCAGCATCATCACGTTCTTCCAAAATGATACCTAATCCTTTCCTTTTGTTTTCTCTTATATTTTTGGATACTCACCCGCCCACCCCCACCACTAATCTCTCTTCTTTTTACATCTTTCCCACATCCGTCTGCTCAGCTACTCCCATCTCTTCCCCCATCTGCTTTGCACTTGCCTGCTCAGTTTCTTTATTCCGTTCAGCCACCCTTGACCTCCCTAACACTCAAAAAGTCTTCTGTGTATTTATGACGTTCGTAACCATTGTCACTATTTCAATATTTTTCTGTTATTCCTTCCCTATTAACCTAAGTAGTTCACTAGACACAGTAATGCCTTCTTAACCCTAGGGTCTGATTCTGCCACCATTAGGGTATGTCTGCAATTAAAAGCCTGTGGCTGGCCCATGCCAGCTGACTCAAGCTAAGGAGCTTGGGCTAAGGGGCTGTTTAATTGTGGTGTAGATGTTTGGGCTTGGGCTGGAGCCCGGGCTGTAAGACCCTGTGAGGTGGGAGAGTCCCCAAGTTTGGGCTGCAGCTCAAGCCCGAATGTCTATACCGCAGTTAAACAGTTCCTCAGCCCAAGCCCCGTGACCAATGCTTAATTTGTGCCAGGACTTGCCAGGGCTAAGCCCAAGCATCTCTGGGGCTATAAAAAACTGTAATGTAAAAAAATTGCTTGTGCCCTGACACCTGATTGCTTGAGCCTCGGCACCTTTTTCATTACAAATTAAGCACTGCCTGTGACCTCAAGTTAGCTTCAGATTTTTAATTGCAGTATAGACATACCCTTAGTTATGCTGAGATTTCAGTTACTTGTAGTTTGGTAGCTTTTATTGCCAGGAACTTTTCTCTTTATCTCGTGGCATTGAAGAAATTATTATTAATGATTAATAATAAGACCTTGTAGTTCTGCAATGTTGCCTTTCAATGCCTTCTTTGTTCCATTTTAGGTCATGACTCATCTTAGAGGTGGGTGAGGTAATATCTTTTACTGGACCAACTTCTGTTGGTGAGAGAGACAAGCTTTCAAGCTTACACAGAGCTCTTCTTCAGGTCTGGGAGAAGTACTCAGAGTGTCACAGCTAAATACAAGGTGGAACAAATTGTTTAGAATAAGTAGTTAACACATATTGTAAGAGACCATTCAAGATGAGGTGGCCAGTTAACACCTAAGAATATAAGAATGTGCGTAGTGGGTCAAACGGGTGGTCCATCTAGCCCCGTATCCTGTCTTCTGACAGTGGCCAATGTCAGATGCTTTACAGGGAATGAACAGAACAGGGCAATTATCATGTGATCCTTCTCCTGTCATCCAGTCACAGCATCTGGCAGTCAGAGAACTAAAAAGGGTGGTCAGTGGGATACAGATTATTGTAATAAGCCATAAACTCATTGTCTTTATGTCCATGATTTTTAGTGTCTAGTAAAATTATGAATTTAAACTCCCATGCTCATCTTTTGAAGCTGTTGTACAGGTTTCCTTTGAGGACAAGGCAGAGAGGTCACATATGGAGTGATTGCTTTGTGAAAAGTGTTTGACCATGGGTGAGATGGTGTTTTTGTCTTTTATAATTTTTCTGTGTAAGTTCATTCAAGTGTAATGATTATCTGGTTTCACCCACATAATTGTTACTGGGACACTTAGTGCACTGGGTGAGGTACACTACATGTTGTGTTAGGCATGTGTGGGACCTTTGGATCTTGAAAGGTGTATTGGGGGGTGATATTGATCATCATAGCAGTGGAGATATGTCTGCAGGTTTTGCAACTGTTCTGGCAAGGTCTGGTGCTGCTTTGAGTTGGTGTGTCCCAGTCTGTGGAGAGTTTACTTTGGACAGTGAGTTTGGCAAGATTGGGGGGTTGTTTGAAGACCAGAAGAGAAGATTAAGGAAATATTTATTTCAGGATGTGGTCCCCATCAAGTATAGGTTGTAATTGTTTAATGATAGCCTATATGGGTTCCAGTGGGTGGAAGGTGACAACTGGGGGTGTGGGGTTGGAGGGGTTTTCTTTTCCTGTATTGAAGCAGGTTCTCTTGGGGTATTTTGGTGGTCTGTTCCATGGTGCAATCTACTTCTGTGGTGGAGTGTCCTTGTTTGGTGAAGATGGTTTTAAGTGTGTTAAGGTGTGTATCCCGGACTGTCACCTCAGAGCATATTCTGTGGTATCTGAGGGTGTGGCTGTGGATAATATATCTGTGAAGGTAAGTGTGGTGATCAGTGGGTTTCTTGTATATGGTTATCTATAGGATTCCATTGATGACATGGATGATGGTGTCAAAGAAGTTGATGCTGGTGTGGGAGTGTTCTAGAGAGTGTTTGATGGATGGGTGGAGGTTGCTGAAGTGTTGGTGGAAATCTGTGAGGGAGTTTATGTTGTCTGTTCAGAGGATGAAAATATTGTTGATGTATCATAGATATATCATTGGTTTCATGGTATATTTGTCCAGAAATTCTTCCTCAATGTGCCCCATGAGGAGGAATATAGGGGGCCATCCTAGTACCCATGCCATTCCCATGGTTTGGACAAAGTTGTGGAATGTAAAATGGCTATGGTTAGGATGAAATGGATGAGTTGGGCAATTGTGTTTGGGATGGATATCTGAATGTTGTCCACTGTCTTGTAGATATTTGAGGTAGGTGGCGACGTTGTTGTGAGTGATGATGGTGGATTGGGTGGTGACAATGATTGTGGCAAGGATGGTGTTCAGAGGGAGGTTGTTAATGTTGCAGAGTTTTTGGAGGAAACAGGTTGTGTCCTGGAGGAAGCTGGCCCTTTGTGTGATGAGTGGTTTGAGGATAGTTTGCCTGAGTCTTGCTGTTCCTTCAGTAAGAATGTGATGACCAAATATGGTGGGTCTGCCTGGGTTCCCTTGTTTGTGTATCTTGGGAAGGGTGTAGAAGGTCCCTGGGGGATGAGGCTGTAAAGTTTCACTTGGAGTTGTTTGGGGAAGTATTTGATTATATCTATAAATTCCTGGGTAATTTGTGGTATGATTATATATAGGGCTGTCAAGCAATTAAAAAAATTAATTGCGATTAATCACGCAATTAAAAAAATAATCACGATTAACTGCACTGTTAATAATAGAATACCATTTATTTAAATATTTTTGGATTTGTTCTACATTTTCAAATATATTGATTTCAATTACAAAATAGAATACAAAGTGTACAGTGCTCACTTTATATTTATTTTTGATTACAAGTATTTGCACTATAAAAAAACCAAAAGAAATAGTATTTTTCAGTTTACCTAATACAAGTACTATAGTGCAATCTCTTTATCATGAAAGTTGAACTTACAAATGTAGAATTATGTACAAAAAAATAACTGCATTCAAAAATAAAACAATGTAAAACTTTAGAGCCTACAAGTCCACTCAGTCATATTTCTTGTTCAGCCAATCGTTCAGACAAACAAGGTTGTTTATATTTGCAGGAGGTAATGCTGCCGGCTTCTTGTTCAAAATGTCACCTGAAAGTGAGAACAGGTGTTCTCATGGCACTGTTGCAGCCGGCGTCGCAAGATATTTACATGCCAGATGTGCTAAAGTTTCATATGTCCCTTCACGCTTTAACCACCATTCCAGAGGACATGCGTCCATGCTGATGATGGGTTCTGCTCGATAACAATCTAAAGCAGAGCGGACTGACGTATGTTCATTTTCATCATCTGAGTCAGATGCCACCAACAGAAAGTTGATTTTCTTTTTTGGTGGTTCGGGTTCTGTAGTTTCCTCATCGGAGTATTGCTCTTTTAAGACTTCTGAAAGCATGCTCCACACCTGCAGTGAAAGTGTTCTTAAAATGAACAACAGTGTGCTGAGTCATCATCTGAGACGGCTATAACATGAAATATATGGCAGAATGGGGGTAAAACAGAGCTGGAGACATACAATTCTCCCCCAAGGAGTTCAGTCACAAATTTAATTAATGCATTCGTTTTTTTAATAAGCATCATCAGCATGGAAGCATGTCCTCTGGAATGGTGGCCGAAACATGAAAGGGCATACGAATGTTTAGCATATCTGGCAGGTAAATAGCTTGCAATGCCAGCTACAAAAATCTCATGTGAACGCCTGTTCTCACTTTCTGGTGACACTGTAAATAAGAAGAGGCCAGCATTATCTCCTGTAAATGTAAACAAACTTGTTTGTCTTAGTGGGTACGTCTACACTGTGAAGTTGTTGACAAAACGTTTGTCTTGCATGGGTATTTAAAAAAGCCCCCCTTCCCCCGCAAAAGACAAAAGTTTTGCCGACACAAGTGGCAGTGTGAATGCGGCTTTGTTGGCAGGAGCACTCTCCTGCCAACAAAGCTAATGCCGCTCATGGGGCTGGAAGTATTTTGTCTGCAAAAGTGCCGACAAAGTACCGACAAAGCATTTACACACATTCATTTTTAGTGACAAGGCTGTGTTGCTACAAGCTGCGTGGTGTAGACAAGCCCAGCGATTGGCTGAACAAGAAGTAGGACTGAGTGGACTTGTAAGCTCTAAAGATTTTCGTTGTTTTCTTTTTGAGTGAAGTTCTGTAACAAAAAAATCTACGTTTGTAAGTTGCACTTTCACGACAAAGACATTGCACTACAGTACTTGTATGAGGTGAATTGAAAAATACTATTTCTTTTGTTTATCATTTTTACAATGGAAATATTTGTAATCAAAAGTAATATAAAGTGAGCACTGTACACTTTGTATTCTGTGTTGTAATTTAAATCAATATATTTGAAAATGTAGAAAAAGATCCAAAATATTTAATAAATTTCAATTGGTATTCTATTGTTTAACAGTGCGATTAAAACTGCGATTAATTGTGATAATTTTTTGTTTTTGAGTGCAGTTATGTAACAACAAAAAAATCTACATTTGTAAGTTGCACTTTCACAACAAAGAGATTGCACTAGGGTACTTGTATGAGGTGATTGAAAAATACTATTTCTTTAGTTTATCATTTTTACAGTGCAAATATTTGTTAACGGCGATTAATCAACAGCCCATATTATATAATATTATCCAGGAAATGCATATTTTCAAATATGACATACAATAATACTTGTGCAAATGCATAACCACATGTGCATCTGGATTTACTGCCTTTGCTTGATAAGTTTAATATATTTATGCACAGAGTCTAACCAACCTTCTGCATGGCTTATCTAATTTGCATGCTCAGTAGTAGTAATTTGCATGATAACATTGTTTGTACTGTAACATTGTACTATAATTGTACATTGCACTGTAACTGTACCAGAATTGCATTACATAGCACTGTAACTGCACTATAATTGTAACAGCAGTTTTTCATGGAGTCTTCAGCATGCCATGATACCAAACTTCTCTGACACAGTCCCTGGTAGCTAACCAGACGTACCATGGCTGAAGCAAGCACTGTAGGTGCTTCAGTTGCTAAAGGTCTTTGGACTCGAGTATCTGGAACACTCCTCCTACTGCCTCCAATACCATGCTCGTATCAAAGTGCCAGAAACCCTGCCTCTGTGATTAAAGCCACTCACTCCTCATCAGCTGCCTCCAAGTGCCACAGAATCTTTCATAAGACACTCCAATGATATGCTTATTTGTAGAATATTATTCAGCTGCTCTGTCTCTGCATGCTGCATTGAGGGTGTAGTCCTCTGTAAACAAGGGAGACAAAACTGGAACTCCAGTGGGGTGGGAAGTCTGATTGTGTCTGAGTTTGTAGTTGTTTTATTTAATAAACACTTCCTGTTTAAGATGGCATTTAATTCCATATACTATGACAGACTCAATCCTGCAGTTCCTATGCTAGCAAAACTCTTGAGTCAAATGACTGTAGAATCAGTCCCTTATTTAGTAGTCTGGGATGATTGTTAAGTCTCATACTGCTTCTCTGAAGCCAGAATAATGAATTTATTAGCATAACTGTAACAGGGTGGCATGCACCTTTAAGGACCAGAGGCCTTGTGCCAGTCAGCCTTGTTCCATTAGCCCCACCCTGATACACATCATTGAAGGAAGGCAGTCCAGCAGTAGGGTGCTGGCTTGAGAGGAGACCACAAGGCAGACAGAGGCCTGTGGAAGACTCCAGCTAGTAAGGTGTGTGAGTGGCTGCTCAGAAGAGAGCAGGAGTGACCTAAAGGATCCCATGATGGGTTAAGGGGAAAGACTGAACCAAACTTGGGAAGGGCTGAAAAACTGTGTCCAACTTGGAAACCAGAAGTCAGACAGACCCTCAGGGAGGTGCCCAACTTGAGGCAGCGGCAGAAGACTCATTTGTTAATGAGTTGTTAATAAACCAGACCCCAAGAAGGGCTATTGTTATTGGACTTGTGAAAGCCTTTTGTGGGTTATTGAGGATTCCAAAAGAGAAAACTGAGACAGGATGCCGCAGAGCTGCCCCAGCCCACATTCCCAGTCAGAAGCCTGGCCCAAGCCACTACACAATACTATTAAACTTTGCTGCAGAGTGTGATGAGCCTGCCAAATGATGAGTGAAAGCATGAGTCATTTCTATTTTCTGTCACCATGACAAAAATAGGATTGATAGATTCAGTCATTTCTTCATTATCCCTGTCTGAACCGCACTCAATCACATTTATAAAAAAAAGGTAAGATATCTTTTATAGACCAGTCAGCAACCACAGAATCACACTGGGAATCTGTAAAGGCTCTTAGCATAGTAAAACTGTACAGTCAATTTTACTGTGACTTTTGGGACCGTTGTGACCTAGATACCAGGGGAACAAGAGATTAATACAAAGCCCAGTGAAGGCAATGAAAAAGCTCTGTTAACTTCAATTGGTATTTTATCAGGCCCCAACAAAATCAGATTTCTGCCTTACAAAACAACCTGGTGCATTTTGATATACCACAAAGGCCTGCGATGAAGCTGGTCTCAGCAGCCCTTAAAAAATGTATATGTGACATTAATTAATTGTTGTGAGTAACTTTCTAAGATGCTTCCTTATCCATATTTGCCTAAAAATTCAGTTAGAATTTAATGGTAACCAGGGAAGGCTACATCTGCAAAGTTACCTCATTATCCCCCTTCAAGTCTCTTCTTGAAAAGCTCCTTTTGCTGTGATGCCCACAAAAACCAACAATGGTTAGCAGCTGGTATGATCAGATCACTGTGTATCATGTCTTATTGTTTTCTTGTGTTCCCCTGTATATTGGTTTTTTGTGTTCCCCTGTGTATCTATCTGTAGCCATCTGTTGTCTCTTGTCTTATGCCTAGATTGTAAGGTCTTTGGGTTAGAAACCAACTCTTTGTTCTGTGTTTGTACAGTACCTAGCACTATGGTCCATAACTGGGGCTCCTAGGCACTATCACAACAAAAATAATGAATAAGAAGCTGACAACAAGTAGGTCTTAGCTTTGTTTTAGGGAATGAGCCCCTTACGAAAGGCACTGATGTTCTCATATGAAAGGCATTAAATACAAAGTATTATAATCTACAGCTGTAAATTTCATAGTCTCTGAATAGCAGGGTTTCTCAGCCACTGTAACATTATTATATCTTATTATAACTATGTTTTGTATAGATTTGATAACTGGTAATTTACTTCAAAGAGGTGTATATACTTCCTGTACTGATAAACCACAAATCATGGGCAACATCCTCATCTTGTATAAATTGATTTAGTGCCATTAAAACCAATGGAGCAACATTGATTTACATCAGCTTAAGACCTGGCCCCATATTTTTTTGTATGATCAGTGAGGAATGTAATGTAATGAGCTTCTGAAAGTGCAGGTATAGTCTGGAAAGTGACTTAATCAATCTGTAATATCACTGTTATTTTTAATTTCCTTAATTCCAGATCAAACCTGTTCTATTTAGGAAAAAATGCCATATTTTTAGTTTTTTTCTGTCCTGCTTGTAAACTCAACCTGGGCTCTAAACATTAAGCTGTGTCTTTTCTGGTTCATGCCTCACCACTCAGAAGAAAAACAGATTCTGCATTCAGAATTTAAATATCAGTGATGGCACACAAGTCACAGTAGACTCCAGCTGCCTCTCCCAGGATCTTGTTGGCTCGGTAATGATAGGAGTAATAAATAATAAAAAAGCCAGAAAAGCATCACTAAATCAAGTGAACCAAGCTTCAATAGCTTTGACTATGCTATGGCTGTATCTATAATGAACTACTTGTGAAATTCTCCCACTATTGCTACAGCACCAGGAGCATTAGGGTAAACTGGTCACCAGCATTTTTTTTACCACTGCATCATATCACCTTGTAAAAGAGTGGTGTTGCCCCTGGAGCACCAACTCATGGCTGGACATGGTATAGCAGTTCTTGCCCCAGCTAGCACCTCATGATGACATCCACTTTGGGCCTCTGGTTGTTCACCCTCCCTTAATTTAGCCCTCCAGCCCGGTCACAATTTAATTCCACCCTTTTCAGGGTAATAGGGAGTCCAACAGAAAACAATCCAATTTAACAACTTTCTCAGGGCTCACCAATTTTAAACCAGAAAAACTCCCTGCTTCCCAAACGAAACAAAAATGCTGATTTTTCCCCTCCCCTGCAAAGTCCTTGATTACACTGGTGAAGGAAACCAAACTAGCACTTCACTTGCAAACTTTAACGTGCCACTTCTTAAGCAGGACTAATACAGGCCCATATAAGAAAGCCCAAGGGTCTGCCCAACTCCCATTAACATCAATGGAAAGACTCCCACTTGAGCTCTAATTAGGATAATGTTCCCTCAGATTTGTGAACAATGACAAGACTAAGCCTTCACTGGCATCTCACCGCCCCGCCATATTAGATGCTGACACTTGTATGAAATGCCAGGTCACACTACTGTCCATGTCCGCATACATCAAGTCACCCCTTCTTGGTAAAGAACTCTTCTCCCACTCAAAAAGAGGATGGCCATAATTTGGATTATTTCTTACATGATGAGATTTTTACCCCTAATTTGGGATGAACTGATACCGTTGAACGGATACAGTTTCTCTTCATTTTTACTAAAACCATCTGCAAATACAGTATCAGCATTCAATCTAGCAGTCGCCAGGATAGAAAATGTGACATAAAAGCTTTCTCCTGCTCGGAATATAGATTGTTTAAATTTATAGCATTGGAGCATGCAGTGATGCCTTATATGCAGCTTCCTCCTCTCCGCTCTGTCTGTTATTTATATTCATAGGTATAGGCCTACATGCACAGTGTGTGTTAGACAAAACTATCATGGAATGGCTTGACTTGCAGCTTTCTATATAGAGTACAAATCAGAGTGAAAGAACCAGAGGTAAGATTCTCATCCCTGCTGCAGCCTCTTTACTCTGCGTAATAGGGCCAGAGTGATGTGAAAGAGCCTTAAAAGCCCCAGTTCTGGCTGGGAAGTTTGGATAACAGGCTACCTCCAGAGGACCCCCTACCAAGCCCTAGCATCGGTGGTGGGATGCGGGCAGGAGAGTGTGTTGGGGATGGGGCAGTAGCAGAGCTTTGTAAGTTCGGTTGGGGACCTCTCCAGCCCTCAGAGCAGTCCAGGATCAGAGAGCACACACGTGGCTAAAAGCTGCCTTACCTGTCCTCCTTCTGGGCTCTGAGTTCTGTATTATGCCTCTTATTGGTGCCACATGGAATCTCACTCCAGCTGTCATGCTCAATCAGGATCTCCCTCCTGGCTCCCTGGTGAAAAAAGATATCAGAACGACTCCAAGTCTCAGAGTCAGTTTCATTGCAGTGTATATCATATACTGTATATTTCATTTTAATAAACATTCTTTTTCTAGTAGAAAATCTCATTTTTGTAGTAGTCACTATTAATTATTCTTTGCAATCATATAGCACTTTTTCATCTGTAAATCTCAACGCCTTTCACAAAGGTAGGTATGTATCATTAATCCATTTTACAGCTGATGAAAGTGAGGCACAGATAGGTGATGTGGCCTGCCCAAGGCCACATGAGGTGTCTGTGGCAGAGCCAGGAATTTAATCCACATGTCGAGACTGAATCTTAGCCATAAGACCATTCAAGCATTAAGTGTTGACTTTCACTTAGACATTTTACTGCTGAATGTAATAACAATAAAAGATAAAACAACACTCTAAGTTGAGCAAGTGGCTGCAACAATTATAAGAAAACTACCTGAAAGATCTCTGGGCAACTTGCATATATTTCAGCACAGAATACGCCCTTCATTCAAGCAGAGAATAAACCTTCATCTTTCAAATGTTGGAAGTAGAGGGGCATAACCCTTGACCAAGAAAAGATTTTCAAACTTTGTATCAAAAATAGTCTTTAAAGAGAATTTTCCCAGCTGTTAGCCAGGATGACTCTTGGCTAAAACAGAAAAGAGGGTAGCTTGTTTGTTCTTTTAAAAGAATAAATATTGTATCAAGCAAACCACAGGAAGAAAGCTAGGAATGTAGTTTGGTAGTTACTGGAGAAGGACCCAGATATTTTTCAGTTTAAATTACGTGCACATAGGAATGAGGAAAATATCTTTAAGAGAAATATTTGCAGGGGGAAATAAAGCATGTAAAGGGCTCTTTTTGACTATAAGCAAAAGAAAAGATTCAAATAAGACTAGACACTCAAATGGCCTCTAGGGAAAAGATTGTAAGTAGGAAAGAGGAAAGGAAAGGAGCCTTGACTGAACCCCAGGTTGGTATCAGCATCTAGTGAGAAAATGACAACATACTGATTGGTCTCAAATACAAGCTTACATGCATACACAATTTTACTAGAAATTGCTATTGTTGTTCACTTTTCCTATTAAAGTAAGAATACAGCATTAGTCACAAGGAACAGCCATTACAAATACTTTGCCATAACATTGTACTGACAGTGTCGAAAAATGTGACTGCATGAGGATTTTTCTTCTGAGTGTTACAAAGGGGATCAAAATTAGCTTCATAATGAAACCTTAGTTGCAAGTATGGAGATACCACCTCCTCTCAAACCACACACATCTGCAGAGCACTGACTAGAACACTGGTCCTACTACTTCAAAAACACACCCCTTCTTTTGAGCCTAAGGAAGAGTGCTGTTAACTATCAGTTTTAGAATGACCCTTATGCTTTTTGTAAGAGCATAAGCAAAAGCAAATATAAACGTATAACAGCTCAAGCTCCTACCTACTCCCATTGAAATCAATGGCCAAACATTTCTACTGGAATCAATGGGAGCAGGATTGAATACAAAACTAAACACAATAAAAACAATTAGTAACTTGGTAACAATTTCTTTTCTATAAATACTGCTGCTGGATGCATTTTCAAGGAGACGTAATTATATGGAAAGTGTGAAGGGGTCATAACAAGCCATTTTTGAGGTAGGTTTCAATATATCTGAATTGAAGATTTCAACAAATCGTTGGAAATTGATGGGGGATTTTTAAGGCAAACAAGCTTTTGTTTGTGAAAACAGTTCTGATAAATTGTAACAATAAGCAAAACAATCTAGGAGAAGTTCATACAGGGCCTGATCCTGATTCCACAAGCTGACTGCATGCATTGAAGGCTTTCTCGGCATAGAGGCCCTGATTTAGCACAGTACATAACTTAAGCACTTAGGTAGCCCCATTGACTTCAATGGAAATACTCTTGTGCTTAAAGTAATGCATGTATTTAAATTCTTTGTTGAATGGGGCCAAATGCTTTGCAGGATTGGACCCAGAATCAAAGGATTTCAGTGAATGCACTCTGTTGTATACTTAGTAATTCATTGGCCTGATTCCTTCCCTAATTTCCACTGTAATATAATGGCTAGTTTTAACAATAATGTTTTGTCTGCTGCAAAATAATTTCTTAATATCAGTGAAGGGATGTTTTGTTCATAGTTCTTTATTTCTACGTACATGCAAAGTTGTTCAGCTTCCGCTATGGGATAAAGTTACCTAGCCAATCATGAAAATGGAGTTAGAAAGGTTAATAAGCATGGTATTTGGGGATTATTTTCTACATTTCCACTTCATTCCCCAGATACTGGATGGGTATTAAAGTGTATTTGAGAAGGAGTTTCCCAGTGATGTTAATGTTGGATCTCTTTGGTCTATAGGAGATTTTTCCTAACTTTTAAAATATCAATTTTAAATTTAATTTAGAGCAAATTGTATTAAAGTGAAATATATGGCTTAAGCAGCAAATTAGTTGGTATAACTATATAGCTCAGGGGTGTAAAAATCCCCACCCCTGAGTGACGCAGTTAGATTGACCTAACCTGCATTGTAAACACTGCTATGTTGATGGGAGGGCTTCTGCTGTCGACATAGCTACTGCCTCTCGCAGAGGTGGAGTATCTATGGGTATGCCTACACTACGGGATTTACTCCGAATTTACAGAATTTGATTTTTGGCAACCAGTTGTATAAAGTTGAGTGCATGTGGCCACACTAAGCACATTAATTCGATGGTGTGCGGCCATGTACCGAGGCTAGCGTCGACTTCCGGAGCGTTGCGCTGTGGGTAGCTATCCCATAGCTATCCCATAGTTCCTGCAGTCTCCCCCACCCATTGGAATTCTGGGTTGAGATCCCAATGCCTGATGGGGCCAAAAATTTGTCGCGGGTAGTTATGGGTAAATGTCGTCAGTCAATCCTCCCTCCGTGAAAGCAACGGCAGACAATCATTTCGCGCCCTTTTCCCTGGATTGCCCAGGCAGACGCCATAGCACGGCAACCATGGAGCCCATTCAGCCTTTTTTCACTGTCACCGTATATCTACTGGATGCTGCTGACAGACGTGGTACTGCAGCGCTACACAGCAGCATCCCCTTGCCTTTGTAATTTAGCAAAGACGGTTACCAGCCATACTGTACCGTCTGCTGCTTTGCAAGTTGGCAAAGATGGTTACCAGTCATTCTGTACCATCTGCTGCTGTCATGGGTGCTCCTGGCCGGCCTCGGTGAGGTCGGTTGAGGGTGCCTGGACAAAAATGGGAATGACTCCCCAGGTCATTCTCTTCTTTAAGTTTTGTCTAATGGAGAGTTAGTCCTGCCTAGAATATCAGGCAAGCCTACTAAAGAACCAGAGAGGCAAACGGCCGCTCTGGGTCAGAGCCCCAGAGATCCCGCAGAAATGATGAGCTGCATGCCATTCTAGGGAGTGCCCCTACAACAACCCCACCCCTTGCTTTCCTCCTTCCCCACCACAGTTATCCCCCCATTTGTGTGATGAAGTAATAAAGAATGCATGAATTTGAAACAACACTGACTTTATTGCCTCTGCAAGCAGAGATCAAAGGGGGGAGGGGAGGGCGGCTGGCTTACAGTGAAGTCAAGTGAACCAACATTCTGCACTTGCTCAGCCTATAGCTGAAAATGGGAATCTGTGATAAGCACTAGGATAGAAGCACAGGCAGGACTGAATCTCCATTTGTGTGTGGCCTTTGGTTGACACTGGTAAAATACAAAATGTCCCAGGATATGTATGTTGGGGGACAGTTCTAAACGGCAGCTTTATTTTTTTATTTGCAGCAAAATGTAGAGGTCTAAGTATCTGATTGTGAGCCCTGGGAGCAAGGGGTAGGCTGGGGTAGGTGCGACCGCGCAGTGCTGTTGACTGGGAGAGCAGCCTGAGGCAGAAGCCTCCAGCTGGCATGATATTCCAGGCAGGACTGAATCTCCATTATACAAAACTTAAAGAAGAGAATGACCTGGAGTCATTCCCCTTTTTGTCCAGGTGCCCTCGACCGACCTCACTAAGGCCAGCCAGGAGCACCCATGTCTGCCAAGGCGCCCCCGACCGACCTCACCGAGGCCAGTCAGGAGCACCCATGGGACGACTATGACCGTTACCAGTCATACTGCACCGTCTGCCATCCGCAAGGCAAAGCAAGGGGATGCTGCTGTGTAGCGCTGCAGCACCGCGTCTGCCAGCAGCATCCAGTAGACATACGGTGACAGTTAAAAAAGGCGAGAAACGATTTTTTTCCCTTTGCTTTCACGGGGGGGGAGAGGGGCCTTACGACATATACCCTGAACCACCCACGACAATGTTTCCTTCAGGCATTGGGAGTTCAACCCAGAATTCAAATGGTTTTCGGAGAGTGTGGGAACTGTGGGATAGCTACAGTTGTCAGTCGCCCCTCCCTCCATGAGCATCCATTTGATTCTTTGGCTTTCTGGTACGCTTGTCTCAGCTCCTTAAGTTTCACGCAGCACTGTGTTGAGTCCCTGTCGTGGCCTCTGTCCATCATGGCCTTGGAGATTTTTTTCAAATGTTTTGGCATTTCGTCTTTTGGAATGGAGTTCTGATAGAACAGATTCATCTCCCCATACAGAGATCAGATTCAGTATCTCCCATACGGCCCATGCTGGAGCTCTTTTTTGATTCTGGCTGTGCTGATGAGCTCTGCATGGTCATCTGTGCTGATCAGCGCTCCATGCTGGGCAAACAGGAAATGAAATTCAAAAGTTCGCGGGGCTTTTCCTGTCTATCTGGCCAGTGCATCTGAGTTCAGATTGCTGTCCAGAGCGGTCACAATGGTGCACTGTGGGATAGCTCCCGGAGGCCAATACCGTCGAATTGCGGCCACACTAACCCTAATTCAAAATGGCAATGTCGATTTCGGCGCTACTCCCCTTGTCGGGGAGGAGTACAGAAATCGATTTTAAGAGCCCTTTATGTCGAAGTAAATGGCTTCATTGTGTGGACGGGTGCAGGGTTAATTCGATTTAACGCTGCTAAATTCGAACTAAACTCGTAGTGTAGACCAGGCCTATGTCAACGGGAGAAGCCCTCCTGTCAGCGTAGGTCATGTCTTCGCTGAAGCATTATAGTGGCACAGCTACACTGGTGCAGCTGTGCCACTGCAGCATTTTAAGTGTAGACCTGCCCTAAGTTACTACAGCCTCCTCACGCTGCCCTCTTTGTGGTAGTGCTTCTCCAGATCACTGCATGTGGTAACCTTGTCCCTACTACTCCCTTCCAGCTGTGACACCACCCTCTGAGAATTTGGGGATCACCCACACCAGTAAGGGGTTCTGTCACTGCTTGCCCTGTAACCTTGGAGTACCACAATGCTGTGCTGCTATCATGGCTCAAATCCGTTCTACCAGGAGTCTGCCCACAAGCTTAAGGTCTCATCCTGGCTTCCTCCATGCCTAGTTACCACTTGCAGGGTGATGCCAACAGACCTTCCAGTCCCAAGTCTTCCCAAATCTGTCCCTCCTGAGTTCTTAACTTCCAGACACTCAGACTTTTCCCCTCTGGTTCATCACCCTCAGAGATGTGAAACCAGCCCCCCTGATACCAGCTTACTTTGGTGCGCACACTCCACACACTTGGCACAATAGAGACCTGCTTGGGGTAAAAATAAACAAGAGGTTTATTTACAAAAAAACCCCACAGACTCAAAGATGAAATAGTAAGGGAGAGCAAACGTGTACAAGTGACACAGAAAATAAGCATAAAGACGCAAACTCAGGCTTTACACCCTTTTCTAAGGGTATGTCTACACTGGAAACTTCAAAGCGCTGCCACAGGAATGCTCCCGTGGCAGCGCTTTGAAGTGCGAGTGTGGTTGTGCGTGAGCGCTGGGAGAGCTCACGAGGGGATTAGCTCCGAGCGCTGGGAGCCGCGCCTGTCTACACTAGCATTTTAAAGCGCTTGGACTTGCTGCGCTCAGGGGGCTGATTTTTCTCCCCCCTGAGCCAGCAAGTTAGAGCGCTATAAAATGTAAGTGTGGACAAGCCCTAATACAAGTTACCTATTGCCTTTGAACAGTTTTCCAGAGGGATCTAGAATTTTGCAGACAGCTTCCCGACTCTTCAGGCTGTCCCTCAGTTTCTGGATGCCTTTCACTTCAAATCCCTTCCATTTTAAAAATGTTTGTAGGTTGTTTTTTTTCCTTCAGTCTCTAAAGATACTCAAAGTGGGGAAATCCCCAATTCTCTCAGTGTCTTTCCATTAACTTTAATGGCCCATCATTGTCTTTTCCTGTGTTGTACAATGGATCATTACCTGAGTTTGGTTTTGTGTAAATATCTGGCTTGTGGGGGGTGTCTCTCCCTGTCTGATCACTCACTGCCCTGCTATGAGGTGGAGTCAAAGTTTTGAGCACAGTTCTCTTATACACAAATACATACATTCATAACGATTGAATATATATTTATGTGTGTGTGTGTGTGATTTTTAAGTTTAAAACATTACAAGCTTTCATAAAGACCTTACTCAATAACACATTATACACACAGTATACAGTCAGTTGATTCAATGCTTATTCTTAGGGGTTCAAATTCCCTGTTCTCCCTTTGCGGTGTCTGGACCCTGATTGTCACATCCCCACCTCCCCATGTGAGGTCTTGCAACAGTCTTTGCAACAGGGTCCCTTCTCTCAGGAGGATTCAGGGTTTTTGGAGCCCTTTTACCACATTTTAGCCCTTTTATGCAGTGTAAAGTGGTTGTAGCAGAGGTCAAAATCTTACCCATAGGATATGATTATGACCTCACTTGTAAATCAGCAATAATTTCACTCCATTGCAGTAAATGGAATTACACAGGTGTAAAACAGGTATGAGATCAAAATCAGCCCCTTAAACAAAATGTTTTTAAAATCTATCATTTCTCCTCTCTCATTAACAATGTCCTCGTGAAATGGTAGAAAGCACAAAGGTAAGAGTTAAGCAGATCTTCCTATTTAAAATACCAAGAAAATGACACATGCCTGGACTTGAACAGCAATTCCTCTCCCAAGTCTAGTACTTTAACCTAACTACTAACAGCCAGAATATGGTCCTTTAAGGCACTTTGCCCTCCCTTGTTAACAGGGCTGGGATTACAGAGACAACATTCCTTCTCTACAAGGAATCGCTCTGTGTAGAATGAAAGCCTGTAAGCACAAATGCACTGACATAAATATGATGAAATAACTCAAGGATACATAATTGTTTTAAAAAAATAGAATGGGCAAACCTGCTATTACATGGCAACCTTCCGCCCAAGCCAAACAAACAACTGTGCTAAGCTGACCAGTTATACATGGGTATTGAATTGCTATGCATCCATCATTGTGGCACTTTAAAGACTAATACAACATCCTGAACAATAGGCAAGTAGCAGTGAAAGACTACAAAAAGGTGTAAAAGCAACTCAAAAGAAGTCAGAAACATGAACTTAAAAAACCTAAATAAGAGAAAAACATGTGAGAAGGGCTGTTATAATGTTCATGCTTCAATCACATTCACCTATTTCTCAGTCATGCAATTTGCTGTCATCTGCAGATGCACATTGGCTTGACAGTCACTATGCAAGCATTATTAATAAGTACAGATTTTATTTTTAGTAATAGGAACCTTGATAAGATTATATGTAAAGACTCCCTTTCCCATCGCAATGACAAGATTCATGAACAATTTCTGCATAAAGGATGACTACAAAAGAGGTCTGTCAGCATTTTACCGTGAACTCAAGGACTACTCTGGGAATACATACCGGCTTTTGAAAGATATAAATAGTAACATCTGTAGAGAAAAATAAGGGCCTGTCTTATAATTCCACTGGAGAACACAGGGATCGGAGCCACATTCTGGACTGAAGTCAATGTCATAAGCAAGTGCAGAATTTGGCTCAGAAAAGTTCTGGGAGGTACAGAGTGGGAAAACGATAGATACTTAGCAGAAAAAAAGTTTCCACCCTTCCTAAATAAGGAGTCTTTCTTGGCATATATACTTGGTGAAGCAGAAGGATGGGCAAACATCCATGTGTGAGATTCACTTTCAGTATAAAAAAAATGACCCTACATCTTTGCCTTGACACCAATATATATTTTTGGCTTGCTAATTTCTACACTTCATAGGAAAGAATGATGAAAATACTGGCCTCTAATATAAGCCAAAATATTTCAGTGAGTTCAGCTGAAACTTTAATAATCGTGAACCAGTAGCCTACAGTACAATACTGGAAAACTGGAACAATCAACAGTCTGTTACTGAAAGGAACACTTGCATTAAATAGAGGGTTAGAGATGACTATATTTAAGTTTCTATACACAGAGGGTGGTCTTTGAGAGGAAAGATTGATACTTTAATGGTTCAGTGTGCAGAGACCCTGTTGTGCCCACCTGCACTGTGTGTAATTTGTTGGGGAAGAAAATCTTGCCTTTGTTCCTCTTGGTCTCTTGTTATCCGTCACAACCATTAGGGAAAAAAAGAGAGTGAAGTTAAAAGGACTCAATAAATATTGTGAGCCTGGGCTCAATACCTCCCAACTCCTTTTAAAATCTGTGAGTTTTCTGAGGCTCAAAGGATCAGGTGTTGTGTGAATACTTCATTTTTCTGCATTGAATGGGCCAAATTCCAAACCAGAGTAATTAGCTATAACATTTCTGATCCAATCCTATAGGGATTCTACTTCCATGGGTTTCACTCAGGCCCACATTTTCAAAAAAGGCCACTATTTTTATGTTCCCAACCTGAGATTAGTATAAATTCAGACATTGTAGACACGACTGCCAATTAATGTATTTCAATACTCTAGCTAACCCCTATGTGTTTCTTAAATGTAAAATGGCTAAGAGATATGGAGAGGATTACAGCAAACTTAGAAATACTGCAGAATTTATCTGAAGAAAGGTTTGAAAAATGTAAATAAAGTATTATTACAATACAAAATGACTTCAAAGAGGAAAAGAAAGAAAAAGAGGAAATGATACAGCCTGCATTACATTGGGAACCCCAGGAGAAGAGAGCCTATATGAGCAGGGCCTGGTTCCCCCACTAACTAGCCCCTGGACTCCGCAAATGGCCACAGTGGCCTGTCTCCTCCTCTGAGGGCATCACATGTGGAAGGAGATCCTGCCACCTCCTGGGAAGGGTGGAGAAAGAGATGGTCTAGGCTGCCCACAGACCCAGCCTATAGTCCTAGTAGTCCATTCGCCCTTCTTCCCCTTCCCTTTCCCCATCCCAGGGAAGAATTAACCTTTTGTGGGCCCAGTGCCAAACATATTTGTGGGCCCCCATGGGGCAATAGAGCATGGCATGGGAGGGATGGGGGGCGATCTCCAGAGCGAGGGGCCATCCAAGGGCATGGCATGGCAGGGGTGGCCCCGCTCCACCCAGCCCAGTGTGAGGGCACTATTTACAAACCGGCAGTTGCCAGACGCACAATGGCCCGCCCGGCCCTGTGCTGCCAGCATGCCCTTTCCCCTCGGGGGTGGGCCCATGCTGTCCCACACATCCCCACTCCCCAACACTGGAACACCCCCCTGATTCCCTATGGCCAGAACCCCCCCAGACCCTGCCACAGATGCACAGCACTCTGCACACCACCACCCCTGCCCAGCGCCCCTCTGCCCACAGCCCCACCACAGCTGCCCAGTACTCCACACAGAACCCCCACTCCCTAGTGCCCCAACACAGAGAGATCTTCCCTGCCCCCTCACAGCCCAGCACCCACACTTCAGCCCCTCCAAAGACCCACTCCCCGCCTCCCGGCCGCACTCACCGGCCCTCTGGGAGGCGACTTTGTCTGCCGGGCTGAGCCGCCAGTGCAGTCAGGGCAGGTCCCAGAGCAGGGAATCACTCCGGCCCCTCGGGAGTGGTGCGATCAGCCAAGCCAGGGCCTGCCTCAGCCAGGCTCCTTCAGGACCCACTTGCCTGGAGGGTCCCAGGCAAGTTCCCGCGCCCCCCTCCCCAACTGGCAGAGACTTGCCAGGCTTCTGCACCAGTCCCAGGCAGCTTGGCTCCAGGGAGACAGGTGTGGCCTCACAGGTGGTGGGAAGCAGAGACTGCCAGGAGCCAGAGGTGCACTGGGGTCCGGCCAGGAGGCAGAGAGAAGCCGATGGGTGGGGCCACGGGGTGGAGAGGAGCCCTCAGCTGGCCAATGGACAGGCTGAGAAAAGCAAGTGGTGAGCGGAGGGGGTGGGAGCCAGTGGGCTGGTGGGGTCTTAGGGCACAGTGCAAGCACAGCAGGCCAGGGCCCCCTTCTGAGCATGGGCCCGGCTCCATGGCGCCAGTGGCGCCATTGTAAGCCCGACACTGCCCATCCCAGGGGTTAACAGTCTTCTCATTCTGCCAGCTAATGTGAATCCTGTAGCTCCAGTTGCTGTAGTGCTGAAGGTTCAGGGTTCAGACTCTACTGGTGATTCATAAAGTGGGGATTGTTAAAGTTTTACATATCAGAATTTGTTTTTACTCTTTTCCTTTTTTAAAAAAAAGTATATACAAAAGAGCTATGTTAAAAGAATGTTGTTTAGAATGCAAGATCAAGCAGTTGAAAGTTAAGAAATGCCAGAATTTAGACTCTTTGTGCAATTTTAATTCTGTCCCTTTGTGTTTAAGCATAATTAAACACTTTTTTGTGACATGGTCACATATTGTTTTTTCCACAGGACCCCTGCCTCATTCTGTACACAGTGCAACTGTGGGCCACATCCCGTACTCTTTGCATGACCAATATTCCCCAGGCAATTTTGTGTGCACAAGTGATTCTGAATTGGGGGTCTGTTCCACCCCCCACCCCCGCTACTGTACTGTTGATTGCCTTATATTAACTTCAGTAAAATACTGGTAACTAAAAATCATTTTAAAATGTATGAATAATTGTGAATGGAGTTCATTTTGAAAGGCTTCTGGCTCACACAGCTGCAAATTGTGTGACCTATCAAGGATTTGATAGGAAAAAGTTGCCATGGGAATTGTAATGCATTGTTCAGAGAGCTGACTTCAGCTTTCATTGTTGTACTCTGATTATAGCTTTTGTTTCACTGTAAAGTACAGTTATTAAATGCCAGCCTGGAACAAAGATGTATTTACATGCAAGGACTGAGTTCAAATGCATTCTAGTTTTAGAGATGTCACTGCTCTAAGCTAGGAAAAGCTTTTCTTTATTACTACTTTGGACCACATTAAATATTTCAGTAGAAATGATTGTGTTTAGAGCGGAAGCAGATTATCATTAAAACTAGTTAAACATCATTATTGGAAATTGTTATTGGTCACTGGCGTCTAGTGGCTTCCAAAAGCTTTGTTGTAAGGTCTGAATTTATAAGCCTTCTGTATTAGAGCGAGAGAGAGACACTTGCATGTGATCAGACTGTTCATTTCTTAATTACTGGCTCCTCCCATTATATTCATGAAAAATAAGAGCTCTTCAGTCATTGACACTGGGAAAAAAATCAGTTTTATTGACAATGAAAACAATAGCAGAGAGACTATTGAAACAAGGTGTATTTGTATGGATGCCTGTACTATCTGATGCTGTATAGTGTGTAGCCAGTAAATTAATATGATATAAAATTAGAGTAGATTTCACAAAGGCACATAATATGGGCACCCATCCTGCAATTGACTTCATATAGACGGACTCCTTTGAAGTAAATTTGTAGTCAATTTTGAAGTAATTTAAGTCAGTGGTTCCATATAAGCGTAGGAGTTGGCATACGTGGAATCGATTGCCAGATTGGAACCCCAAATTTCATATAGTGTATGCCACACTCCATATTTTTTGCTAGTAGATTTTTTAGTACTAGGGGAGAGTAATTTTACAGTAAATGGTAAATTACTTTGTAAAATGGGATTATTAAATATGACTGGACTATTAAGTCAAAATAACTTGAATTTGATTATGTCAGTCCAGGATGAAAAGGGAACAAATCACAGGGCTGCCAAAAACAGGGAAAGAAGTATGGTGGTCTGAGCATAGTTCTGAGAGCCAAGAGCTCCTGCATTCTAACAGTGACTCTGATAAGGTCTGACTCAAAGCCCATTGAAGTCAATGAGAGTCTTTCCATTGACTGCAGTAGGCTTTGGATCAGACTTGAATTGACTCTGTGATCTTGTCTCTGACCCCGTCTCCTTAAAATTCTCTGCCTCAGCTCCCCATCTAGAAAATGAGGTTAATAATATATTTACTGTAACTGTAACCATTGGTGCCTTTATCATGTGATTGTGGCCTGGAATTAAGAAGCATATTTTTATCACCACTAATGTGTCACACCATTATTGCACATAGATGCTTCACCTGATTGTCTTGGGGATGAATGGATGTTTATATCATGCAATGCTTTAAAGATAAAAAATGTTATATTAATGCTAAGTATTACAATTGGAATTTGCTGTTAAACATACTGTGAAAGAACCTGTGGTAAGATCTGAAACCATGTAAATATTTCCTAATTCTCTCCCTCCATATGAATTAATATGGTGAGGCAGGGAGATCTCCAGGAAACTAGCACTTCTGCAGTTTTTTAGATTGTAAAACTTTTGTAGTGGGCATTGTCATTTACTACATATTTGAACAGTGTCTATCATAATGGAGCCTCAACCTTGTTGAGGCCTCTAGGTGATCTGGCAACATAAATGTTAATTATAATATTGAGTGATGCCAACTCTCATGATTTGATCATGAGTCTTGTGATAGTATGTTTTTCTTAAAGCCCTGGCTCCTGAAATCAGGTAATTTATGACCATCTCAGGTTTCATTTTAAAGAAGGAAAGTTTATAGTCATCATGGTTGCAGAGGAAAGCCCAAAAAAATTACCAAATGCCCATAAACCAGAAGACAAATAAAAAGAACCTTAAATATCTGTAAAATCTCATGATTTTTAAGCCAATCTGATGATTTTGGGATACGACTCATGATTTTTGAACTCCTAAGGTTGGTAATACTGACCACCTGAGCATTGTGATACCATCATCCAATACTAGTAATATGGCTGATGTGTCTTCACATGAATGGTCACCATTATTCCAGTGTTAGTATCCAGTGATTTCTTGTGTGTGTGTGCTGCAGCAGGAGACAAATGGAGATTTTATTAATGAGAAGAAGTCAGTCACCAGGATTCTCATTGTATTATATATGCAATGACTATTTATACAATAACTGTTCATAGGAAAAATGACTAGAGCAAATTTACAATTTTTCTAAGAGCAGCCCATCATGGAACTATGAGACTGTCAAGGGGTTAGAGTAATGAACCACCACTTGACCATTTAAGATGCTGCACTTTGTAGAAATACCCAGTTATATTCTTTCATTTGGGAGTTTTACTGTTAATGGTAAAAATAAGTTTTCCTTTGTAGGTACTATATAAATAAGAACATAAGAACGCCCCTACTGGGTCAGACCAAAGGTCCATCTAGCCCAGTATCCTGTCTTCCGACAGTGGCCAGTGCCAGGTGCCCCAGAGGGAATGAACAGAACAGGTAATCATCAAGTGATCCATCCCCTGTCACTCATTTCCAGCTTCTGGCAAAGAGAGGCTAGGGACACCATTCCTGCCCATCCTGGCTAATAGCCATTGATGGACCTATCCTCCGTGAACTTATCTAGTTCTTTTTTGAACCCTGTTATGGTATTGGCCTTCACAACATCCTCTGGCAAGGAGTTCCACGGGTTGACTGTGCGTTGTGTGAAGAAATACTTCCTTTTATTTGTTTTAAACCTGCTGCCTATTAATTTCATTTGGTGACCCCTAGTTCTTGTGTTATGAGAAGTAATAAACGACACTTCCTTATCTACTTTCTCTACACCAGTCATGATTTTATAGACCTCAATCATATCTCCCCTTAGCCGTCTCTTTTCCAAGCTCTCTCGTCCCAATCTTATTAATCTCTCCTCATACTGAAGCCGTTCCATACCCCTATTAATTTTTGTTGCCCTTTTCTGAACCTTTTCCAATTCCAACATATCTTTTTTGAGATGGGGCAACCACATCTGCACACAGTATTCAAGATGTGGGCTTACCATGGATTTATATAGAGGCAACATGATATTTTCTGTCCTATGATCTATCCCTTTCTTAATTATTCCCAGCATTCTGTTCGCTTTTTTGACTGCCGCTGCACATTGAATGGATGTTTTCAGAGAACTATCCACAGTGACTCCAAGATCTCTTTCTTGAGTGGTAACAGCTAATTTAGACCCCATCATTTTATATGTATAGTTGGGATTATGCTTTCCAATGTGCATTACTTTGCATTTATCAACATTAAATTTCATCTGCCATTTTGTTGCCCAGTCACCCAGTTTTGAGAGATCCTTTTGTAGCTCTTTGCAGTCTGCCTGGGTCTTAACTATCTTTAGTAATTTTGTATCATCTGCAAATTTTGCCCTCTCACTGTTTACCCCTTTTTCCAGATCATTTATGAATATGTTGAATAGGACTGGTCCCAGAACAGACCGCTGGGGGACACTACTATTTATCTCTCTCCATTCTGAAAACTGACCATTTATACCTACCCTTTGTTTCCTATCTTTTAACCAGTTACCAATCCATGAGAGCACCTTCCCTCTTATCCCGTGGCAGCTTACTACTTTGCGTAAGAGCCTTTGGTGAAGGACCTTGTCAAAGGCTTTCTGAAAATCTAAGTACACTATATCCACTAGATTCCCTTGGTCCACATGCTTGTTGATCCCCTCAATAGTCTCTAAATGACAGAAAACATCAACTATCAAATTATTGTGCATTAATATCTGTTATACAGCACTTTACAATTTGAAAGCATTTTCTGATTTGTAATATAACACAACAGTGTGACCCCACAGAGATGAGGGCTAGGGTGACCAGATAGCAAGTATGAAAAATCAGGACAAGAGGTGGGGGGTAATATCTATTGGGACTATCCCTATAAAACCGGAACATCTGGTCACCCTAGGAGGGGCTGTAGCACACCGTGATTCATAATGATCCAATTGACAGCAGTGGCCAGTCAGAGACAACAGGCCTCAGTAGGCTGTGCAGCATCCAAATCTGAGCTATGGCTCTACAAAGAAGTTGCTTCCCAGCATGCAAAGCTCCTCCCTAAAGCATCCTCGAGGTAAGGCTCTGTACAGCTTTTTTCTCTATACATCTACATATCCATTAAAAAGGAATTTCTGTCACTTGTTCTCAAGCAGTACTCCTTCCAGTTCCAGTACAGAGGTGAAGCCCTGTGGAGACCATGGGTGTCAAAACAAGCAAGGCCTTGCCCTCGTCCAATACAGAAATGTGGTCCTGTCCGTCAAGTAGGTCTAGACTGTTGCCAGCTTTCATGATTTTGCTTATGTGAGAATGTCAGCTTTCATTTAACATAATCAAT
Source organism: Terrapene triunguis (assembly GCF_002925995.2). Classification (NCBI taxonomy): domain Eukaryota; kingdom Metazoa; phylum Chordata; order Testudines; family Emydidae; genus Terrapene; species Terrapene triunguis. Next base: position 18,688,207 of record NW_020664446.1, read on the forward strand.
GCCCTGCCCGTGCACCTGGGAAGAAAAGCTTGGAAATGGGAACCTTAATCAGCTCGAAAACCTCCAGGCAAATAAAAAAAAAAGCCCAGAATTTACTATTTTTAGAATCTCATGGTTGTGTAGGGTGACCAGGTGTCCCGATTTTATAGGGACAGTCCCAATTTTTGGGTCTTTTTCTTATATAGACTCCTATTACCCCCCACACGTGTCCCGATTTTTGACATTTGCTGTCTGGTCACCCTACGGTTGTGCGGCCAATTCATTATTCAGGAGACTTGCCTCTGATTTTTGGACACTAGGGATTGGCCGCACTCAGCAAGCGTACCGCGGGGTTATCACCACGCAGGCGCCTTAGCCCTGCGGTTCGACGCACCGAGACTACAAATCCCAGAATGCAATGCTCCACTTTCCTCTCAGTGGCTAGAGCTCAGCGGGATTGCCCTTCTAGAGACTACACGTCCCACGATGCTTTGCGGCCTATGGCCTATCCCCTCCCGCCCTGCGTTGACCAATACCTTTAGGAGAACGGCTTTCCCTGTGCTTCTAGGCGGCCTGATTGGAGGTGCTGGGTTGAGCGGGGGGAGGGGGGGGGGGGGGTGGGGTCGGGGGAGTGGTCGTGGGGCTGGAGCGCTCCCCTTGCCGCTGTTTGGGGGGGAAAAGAAAAAAGTTTTTTCATTAAAAAAAAAAAAAAAAAGGCATCAGTCAGCCGGCGGCGCTGCGCTGGGCCGGGCCGGGCCGCTGCGCTGTGCGCGGAGTGGGCGAGGCGGCGGCGGCTCTCAGAGGGGAGCCGCGCTGTGTGCTGCCCCCTTCTCTCTCTGGACCTGCCCTGGACTCCAGTGAGTAGCAGCCGCCCGGGAGGGGCCGGGCTGGGCTTCCCCGAGCAGAGGCTCCCCGAGGGCGGGAAGGGGTGTGGGTGGTGGGGACGGGGCCCAGCGGTGGGGCGTGGGGGACAGTGGGAGATGTGGCGAGCTGGGCGGGTGAGGGGATGGCAGGAGTGGGAGGTGAGGGCTATTTGTGGGGGCATTTGCGGGTATGGGGCTGGGGGGGCGTGGGGCAGAGGGCTGAGCTGTAGTTGAGGGCGTGGTGCGGGGTGGGGAGCTGAGGAGTATTTGGGGTGTGGTGGAGCAGGGGC